>NC_063199.1:18790122-18902622 GCF_017589495.1 Alosa alosa
ATGCACTGTATAGTGAATAACTACTATATAGTTAACCACTATATAGTGCACTAGCCTATATGGTGGATGTGAGGACCTCTGCAGGCATGTACATGTAGATTACATTGTCACCTGACATTCGAGGGAAATTGGTTTCATATCAGTCATTATTGAACCGTCTGATTTTCCTCACTAGTGTTCTCACACCTGGCTTGGTTTCATCTGCACACAGATGGCTGGGTTGTATTCTAGATTTGGGGCTTCTGGCGAATCTGGCAATAGAACATGTCCCTGATGTTTGACTCCTAATACATATTATTGAGCGCTAATCTAATACATGGGTGTCTCTGTTTCAAAGGTAATATCACATAGCATGCCGAAGGTGAGTCATTATAACATCATCATTTTGAAGCATGAATACTGATCAAGACACGCTTTCGCAATGCTGAGTATAGCATCAGTGTGATAAGTGAGGTGACATTTTACAATGCTGAGTATAGCATCAGTGTGATAACTGAGGTGACATTTATTCATTTAGCAGATGTTTTTATTCAAAGCGATGACTTACATACAGTATGTCAATTATCCCTGCTGAAAAAAACAGCCTGGCCAGCTTAAGGTGGTTTGCTGGTTAACCAGCTTGTTGACCAGCTTGTTTGACCACCCTATGATGGTTGACTGATTTTGCTTGTCGTATCACCTCAAGCTGGTAATTTTAGCTGGTGTTGCTGGTCTACACTGCTGATTTAACTGGCCATGCCAGCTTATGTTGGTCATTCTAGCAAACCAGCATAAGCATCTTACTTACACTTACTCCTGCACGTTCCCTGCAAAGCACTTCATGACCCTAGTGCGAGACCTTGCAAAACAAGCTTTTCACCTGTTTCTCTTTTTGCCAATTTGGAACTGGAATTTGGCATTTGAAGTTGTGAACCTGTTTTTACACATGGTCAAAACGTGGTGATGTCTCCTTCTCAGGTGCCCATCTGGGGGCTGGGTGCAGGTCATCTGGTCACTATCACATTGTCACGCCTCTGTATGTTCAGGTATCTGAGCGTATCCCATCCACCCCCAGTGCTGCCTGCAAGACAACTTCAGCAGGATAGTTTATTTATTGTTACTGCAAACAGCACAAGTATTTATAACAATCTAGTGTGTGGGTACATCCCCAGATGGCCCTGCTTGGATTGTTTCACCGTTAGTAATCACTCTGCAATTTACATGGAATTGTCCGACGTAAACATTCCAGTCATTGTACAGCATTCTAAACACACTGCTGTGATGACCCTACTGCCCTACTCGGAGGGGGGGTTAAGAGCTGGGCCATATTACCCTAGCCTGGCTTGTTAGGGCAACTCCACTGTCACCTGTCACACTAGTTCCACTTCACCCTCATTTGGGCCATGCACACTGGCCCAAATCGCCCAAAACTTGCAACTTGCCATCTCTAATTTTCAACAATCTGTCGGATTGCAGTTGGCTCTTTGGCTCTTGTGCTGAACACATTGTCTGTGTTACAGTGACTTTCATAGAGTACTTATGAAACAGGCCTCAAATTAATGTCACAAGTGTGGGGGTGGTATGGTGTGTGTGTGTGTGTGTGTGTGTGTGTGTGTGTGTGTGTGTGTGTGTGTGTGTGTGTGTGTGTGTGTGTGTGTGTGTGTGTGTGTGTGTGTGTGTGTGTGTGTGTGTGTCTGTTTGTGTGTTTGTGTGAGTTCATCAGAAAGGGAGAGGGCGTCAGGAGATGAAGGCTCATTGTCTAATAAATGAGCACAGCATCACCCTACAGCGATGTGATGTGACTGTGTTTGAAGCTCACGGTTTGAGGAAGAGGAGACCAGAGAAAGTGAACACGCACCACGTTCCTCCCCTCTACTCCTCTTTTTCTCCTCCCCCCCCCCCCCCCCCCCCCCCACCTCCCTACGCTGCTTTGCCCCGTAGACCCGTAAATAATAACAAAGGCATAATTATCTCCCCGGCGATGATTTGTTAAATATTCAGAAGGGTTTGTTTTCACAGCTGTGTCGGCGTAACAGATTCAAGATGTACCATCCCCGGAGAAAAAGAGATAGATGGAGAGAGAGGGAGAGATAGATGGAGAGAGGGGAGAAAAGAGAGAGAGATGGAGAGAGGGAGAGAAGGGGATAGAGAGAGGGAGACCGAGCTGGCAGAATAACAAGAAGCCAAGACAAAAGGGGTCGGGAATTCAGGTACCCTCTTCCCTCCAGTCATCCCTCTATCTCTCTCTCTCATTCTTTATTTTATCCCTCCATCTCTCCTTCTGGTGCAAGGATGTTCATGTTCCCCTGAAATGTTGCACACACACACACACACACACACACACACACACACACACAAACACACTCTCTCTCTCTCTCTCTCTCTCTCTCTCTCTCTCTCTCACACACACACACACACACACACACACACACACTGAGACAAGCTAGGCCTACTGTGATGCATTAACATGCAGTCATGCTTCTCTGACCTCCTCCCTCTCTTTTCTCTCTCTCTCTCCTCTCTTTCAGCATCTGTTCATCCCTCTCTTATCTCATATGAATTGTTTTGTCTCCACTGTGCATGGCGATTGAGATGTATGTGTCATACTGTGTGCCGTCTTTACAACTTTGCCCTAATGGCTGCAGTGGAGTGTGATGTGCCAGGGACACATGTGTGTTGACAGCGTGGACACCAGGAGACCCATGGGGCACCATGAGATGTTAGGGAACCCTGGAGGATGCCATTTTATTTTTCAGATTGTGCAAAGCTGTCGCACACTGTGTGTGTGTGTGTGTGTGTGTGTGTGTGTGTGTGTGTGTGTGTGTGTGTGTCTATCTCGCTCTCTCCCTTCTCCACACACACACACACACACACCTCTCTTGTTTTTCTTCTTTCTTTCTTTCTCTGTGTGTGTGTGTGTGTGTGTGTGTGTGTGTGTGCTTTCCTGACTGTGACTGTCACAGCAATATAATGAGTGCATGTGTTTCTCTCTCTCTCTTTCTTTCTCTCTCTCTGTGGGTATGTGTGTGAGTGTGTGAGTGTGAGTGTGTGTGTGTGTGTGTGTGTGTGTGTGTGTGTGTGTTTAGGACCCAATTACTTTTGAATATGTGGAGACTAACCAGAGCTGACAAACTGTCTCTCCTTTAGCATCCTCATGGCAATTTCTTTACCCATCCCTCAGTCTCTTTTCTGATATCATGAGTTCAGGAAGGAGTGGACGATGGAATGGACAATGGAATGTTAGGAGTCAACACCAGTTGGTTAAGCTGGCCGTGAGTAAATGTCAAAGCCCAACATGTGGGTCAGGCTGGCCTGGTATTCACTGGCCTCGGCCAGAGCCAGATTTGCATTTACATGTTTTCATTCAGTAGACTCTTTTTCCAAAGCGACTTACATTGTGTCAAGTACTGTATATATCAAGGGCATTGTTACAATAGCCATATTTATATGGGCATTTTTAATCCGATTAGAAATGGCATAACGTCTCAATCGGTGTAAAAATGCCTGATCTGAATGCAGAATTTTAATCGGAATGGAATAGGTGGTGTACTCCGTTCCTTTTCCAATTGAACTGCGGTGTTGAATATTATTCATGGTTAAGTGTATGTGTGTCATGTCATCCTGTATGTGATTTTGTACTGCGTTTTGATAGTCTGCTAAAGGCAATCTTTGTAACATGTCTTTATAACATGAGTTCAGTTTGTGGTAAGATCCTCATTACTCAATTTACAGAGCACTCTTCGGGTGAGTACTATTGTTCCTTGTAGTACTATTGCAGTCCTTAGTTGGGAGAAGCGGGATTCTGTGAAGTAGTTGTGCTGTCATTCTAACAGAATAGACTGATCGGGCATAGTCAGAGTGTAACACCTCGTTCTTTACAGTTCGAGAGTTACAGCTTTACCAGGATTCTCTGAAACTGAGTTATAACTATTTGGGTGTTAATACCAAAAATAGTGATTTTTCCTTAAATAATTTGCTGTTGTGAATAGTATTTTCCATGAGAAGAATACAGTGACCACCAGGGGGACTATCGAGCAGTACCCTGTGGTCGGCCATTTTGGCCCTGAAAGGAACAGAAAAAATGTGTGCTTGCACAGTTTGGAACTATTTCAAAAATATTCATAGAGTGCTGCTGTACACTGGGTTCTTGACTAGTATAATCATGTTGTTTTTTATGTTTTAATTATTACTTTTTAATTACACTTTTAAATTATTGCCCTTTTATGCTTGTATGTACTATTACCTTGTGTGTTTTATGTTTTCTTATTATTATTATTGTTTTATTCTTTACTTTTTAAACTATTCTTTGACTATTGCCCTTCTATGTTTTTTTATCAGCTATTCCTGTTTGCTTTTGTTTATGTAAAACACATTGAATGATCTCTGTGTATGAAATGCGCTATATAAATAAAGTTGACATGACTTGACTTGACTATACCGTCAATCGATTTTCCTGCTGTATCTTCTCAAGGAAAAGTAGGCAACAAGGGCTATTTAAATCAAATATTCTAAAGCACTTAAGAGCACCTGATCCGAATAGAACATACCCCATGTAAACAGACGGCACAAATGTTTCGGAATGACAAAACAAAAACAGTCCATGTAAACCCACCTATTGTCCCCAGAGCAACTCGGCTTTAAGTCCTTTGCTCAAGGGCATAATTGTGGAAGCCGGGAACTGAACCCACAACTTTTCTGACCACTGCTAACCCAGTTCCTTAGCCACTACGCTGCCACTGCCCAGATGAGAGTATCTGGAGAAGGAAGGAATAACCCAATTATGGCATAATATTTCATATGAGTGACCAGTCATTTAGGGCACAGTTTTTAAACCCATGCTCTGCAAACAGTGAAATAACTGGTTGCATCTTATCCAGAATGGTGGTCCCTGTGTCACAACCTGATGAAATAAATCATCCATGCATGATGACCAGGTGAGGCGTGTCTTCTTCAGGGCAAATGCTATTGGTTGCCTTTCTTCCTAGGACAAATGCAATGCTATCTACGTGCACCTCTCTATATTTCTCTCGCTTTCTATTTCTAACCCTCACTTTGGCCTCACAGGGCTCTCCATCTGCGCTCTTCCTTCAGCTCTGTTCTAATCTGCCCTCCCTCCCTCTCTCTTTCCCTCCCTCCCTCTCTTTTTCCCTCCCTCCCATCCCTCCCTCCCTCCTCCCTCCCTCCACCTCTTCTCCATCCCCTGCCTCCATGGTCCCTCTCTGCCAGCGATGTCTCCAGGGGGAAGAGCAGAGCAGCAGGACTGACCACTGTCTCCTGGTTCGCTGTGTGATAATCATCTCCACAGTGGCTGGAGAGCCCATGGTGATTACATGGGGGCTAGCCGCTATGCTCAGCCATACAGCAGGTCTCCTATCTCGCTCTCTCCCTTCTCCACACACACACACACACACACACACACACACACTCTCTTGTTTTTCTTCTTTCTTTCTTTCTGTGTGTGTGTATGTGTGTGTGTGTGTGTGTGTGTGTGTGTGTGTGTGTGTGTGTGTGTGTGTGTGTGTGTGTGTGTATTTGTTTGTGTGCCTTCAGGCAAATCCAGAGTTTTGAGATTTCGTTACATGTGATAGAGGTTATCAGTGCAGCTTCCTTGAGTTGAGCTGGGAGGCAGGCCAGCCTAGTGACGCTTCCCCCTGCTTAGAGCACTCCCAGCGTGCGCGCACACACACACACACACACACACACACACAAATCCATACATGCACACGTCATACACACAGAGACACATCTCTCTCACACACAAATGCACACAAACACAGACTCTCCCTCACAATGTTTCTCAGACAAAAGAGGATCCAAAAGAAACTAATTAAAACTGAGAGTGAAGGTCATTCCATTGACACACAGTGAGCATGTTATTGCCAGAGTGTAGAACTTGCAAGACTGTGAGCCAGAGGCGTCGCTAAACCCTTTTCACTGGGACACGTGCCCACGATTATTGCCCACGACAATAAACAGCAGACTTTACTAAACACAAGGATATAAAGCATGCATCTGTACAACAAGCGGTTCCTGAGTAATTATATATATTGCTTCCTAGTGACATTAATGCAAAAATATGAAGAAAAAAAATCATGTATATATGTATATATATACATATACATACATATACATAAGAAAATATTATCACATCATACTTTTCCAGATATGGGTAGCCCAGTCTGTCCTGAAAAAGGAAGATGTAGCATGTATTGATGGCCTTTACAATGACCAATATAACTCAATAACCATTAACTAGCAGAACAACACAGGTGTGTTGTATGAAATTATCACTATGGTTTGTAGACATCATAATGAGAGAACGAGTTTGAAACTGTAAAGCATGTATTCATATAACCTCAATCACAATCAAGTAATACACTGAAGTTATTCCTAACTAACATACTTTTATACCATTTTAAATAACAAGTTTAACTAATACTATTAACATACTGAAGCTATTCTACCAGAATTCCCCCGATGTGCGCTCTGATCCCTATCCCTATGTCTCTCTGTTGCTTTGTGTTTCACTGTGGATGGGTGCAGCCTGTTTGAAAAAAAACATGCTTGGCCTTGCAGCTGCAGAGATAATGACGTCATCGGAGGCGGGCTCTACTCAAAAACAGCTAGTATGAGAGAAACGATATGTAAACCATGAACGATGTGTGACCTGTGATCACTGTATAAACCCCTGAACTTTGTGTAAACCTCTGAACTTGTGCTATACAGTGAAAAGTTCGTACCCTTGGCAGCAATAGTGAGAGCGAGACCGAACGACCAATAGTGAGAGCGAGACCGAGACCGAACAACGATCCTTTCATAACGCCACCTGTGGGTTCGAAGTTGCCAAATGTTGTGTCAGCATCTAAGGAGGGGTATAAATGTTGGTGTTCAACAATTGTTCGAGTGCGCGATCGTACATCCACTCAGGCTTGGCGCTTATGTAGTCGTTAAAGGAATTTTTGCACGAACTCTGCCGGACTTTTGCGCCTTCTATTTGGGACAAGTTTTTGACTTCAGCACTTATAATGGTGTATTTTTGTTACGTTGTAGGCAAGATGTTTGGACTTAATTTCTGGCCCGAGTCTGAATATCTGCCACGACAGGTGACCACTAGGCTACTGCATAGGCTACTGCATAATTTCATGGAGTGCTGAAATGTACACTATTTTTGACCATTTTTGAATTGTGAACTCGGAAAAAAGTATCCAAGATGGCGGAGCTAACTCAAAAACGGCAGTAGTTCTGTATTAACAAATAAGTTCACATTTGTGCTCTTATATTTTGTAATACGTAGCGAGAAACTATCACAATTAAATCTACAAACCTCAATAACGAGCTATCTGCCCGCCACCTACTTTGCGTTTTTTCTCATTTCAAGGTGACGTTATGAAATCGTTGCTCTCTTGCTATGAATGAATGGAATGTTCGTGTTGCAATATGCGGAATGATATGCTAGCAGTAAAAAGTCTTGAGTGGCGTTGCTGGGATATCGCCACTCATAATGTCTCATAGAATGCCTCTCGTCCAATCAAAAATGAATAAATAGCTGGACCGGACCTATCATCATAACTATTCCACCTGAGCGCAAAATAGTTTAGGCTACAGCACAAATATTTGTTTATCCATATATAAAAATAATCAAGTCTAACCTCTGAATTTCTTTTCAAAGTGCACCAGATTGATGCATTTAAACGTTGGAATATACAACATTTTCTTACGGGGGACCATGCCCCCCGAACCCCCCTTAGGGGGGCTTGTGTCCCAGTGCAGCACCAGGTCTAGTGACACTCCTGCTGTGAGCATGTTATTGTCAGAGTGCAGAACATGTAAGACTGTGAGCATGTTATTTCCAGAGTGCAGGATCTGTATTTGGTGCTTAGACTTGTGTGTCACACACATTTTTGTCACACACACACACACTGTCATTCCAAGCCAGTCGTGCTGCTCTGTGTAAATGAGTTCGTCCATAACAAGATTTGGAGCAGATTGGCTGTCCCTTTAGACGGCGCATGTTGGCTCGAACGCAGAGGTTACCATGACGATGTGGCCATACTGTGAGCCTAATTGCCAGCGTAGTTTGGTGGGTCATTTTGAATCCCAGCAGGCGTCGATGCACAGCTGTAGCAATGGCCCTAAATATGATTGGAAACACCCCCTCCATATCTTACAAAATAGCAGCCTAATCTACGGCTGCATTTATTTAATCCAACAATAAATTGACCCAACTCCTATAGGATATTAGTCTAAATTGAGTGTAAATGGCCTTAATTCTGTGATAAATTGCCTCATCCAATTTCAGTTTATGTGCATAATATGAAACAAAATTGGTCTTCTTTTTAACACATCATTATGTTAACAGGTGCAAACAACTGAGGTGCTGAGGTTCATGTGAGTGTGTGTGCGTGTGTGTGTATTTAAGTAAGTGTGTCTGCATGAGCACCTATATGTGTATGTATTGAATCTGGTTGTCAGTTTTAGGAATGGATCAGTGATCATATTGGGGTTTTTTCCCTCTGAATATATTATTGAATAGAGAATACAAATTGTACAAAACAAAATAGGAAATGAAATGTAATACTAAGTCATTGGTATTGGTACATTGATGTGTTTTGTGAGAGCTAATGGATGTGTGTGTGTGTGTGTGTGTGTGTGTGTGTGTTTATTGGACACAGAAGTGAGTGCCTGTATTCATGCATAGCATTCAGAACAGGTAAAGACTCCATTACAGCTTTTCAGGAAGATCTTAAAAACAATGGACCCATCTCAACCTCCAACCTCTACACATCACACAAATCCACCAGGTCTTTATTCCCATGGCAACCATCCTTTATGTGATCGCCACAAAGTGAGGGTCGACCCTTCACTCATCCTGTCAGAGCGGTTGTGCTGGAGTCTTTTGTTTGTGTTGAATGTAACGTCTAATTAATCTCAATTGCATGTACATGAGGACTAAAAATATTCAACAGTGAAATGAAAGAGATATGAATTTTTCAAAGATGGTTAGTGAAAATGAATACTTTTGTATTCCGAATACAGGTCTTGTATTCCTGATGAGTACCACTTGCACTCGGTATGCAATAACCAGTCTGAATATGTCCGATATTTCTGGACCTCAAGTGTCGAGCCAGGCTCATGAGAGCAAAGGATTAAAAGACAGGCCTGGGAAGCAATAAGTGTAATAATAACAGTGTTCTCAAAAGCTTCAAAGTTTATTGGATGAATCAACCAGTATATATAGCAGAAATGATTGGGTGATTTGCATATATCAATATAATGCTTGACATTTGGGTGTATCACCATGGAGAAGATCATCCTATGAAGAGAACAATAAACAGTTGGATATATTAGAGATTCATTGTACAGTATAACACACAAATGAAAGCAACACATTGCTTGCTTAGCTAAAGAGTTCCCATCTTCTCAGGCACTGAATAGTATACAATGTAGATGTCCCACGTACATCTTACAATAACACCAAGATCAGAACACATATTACAGTAAGACTTTGATTTCTGTGACAGAGTTTGTGCCCTAGTAGCAGCAGAGAGAATGTCAGGGTCAGTGAAAGAAATAGCGAGTGTACCTGTGAGAGAGGCTGTGTGTGTGTCTGTGCTTGTGTGTGAGGGAGAGATAGGAGGCCTCCACCAGAAACCAGAATTTCCCACCTCAGTTAGTGTCCCCTCTGTGAAGTATTGTTCTTTCCCGCCTCTGTCAGTACTTGTATTGTCTTGAGGAGAGGATCATCTGTTGTCTGTGTGTGGTGGAACACTGTATGTGTTCTCTGCACACGAGCGGATGTTTGGCTGCAGCGTCCACCGCCCTGGTGGAGTGACCCCCCCCTCAGTACTGCCCGTCCTGGTCATGGCTCTGACATTTTCAGATGTCCAGACATCCAAATAAAGCTCCCATCAGGTCAGAACCATGAGGAGAAGAGAGAGAGAGAGAGAAAGAGATGAAGAGATAGATAGATTTTTGGGTGAGAAAAAAAGATGAAGAGGTTTGAACTGAGAGACACCTGAGAGTAAAAAGTTTGATATAAAGCTTGAGGTGTGTGTGTGTGTGTGTGTGTGTGTGTGTGTGTGTATGTGTGTGTACGTGTGTTTGACTGAAAGTCTCCATACATAAAGATAATGGAAATTGAGGGGTGGCCATGGTGGTAATGTGGCGACTCGAGAGCTCGTAAGCCGGGCAATTCTCTCCTCGGTTCCAAAGGACATCTGACTCCTGAGGACATGTGTTCGTCCAGTTCCGTGGTCGCAAATGATTTCCACTAATGATCAGAACACTCTCACCATCTCGCAATCCTCAATGCACAAAGCAATACAAAAAAAACACCTCCCTGTAGCCCACACACAATCATCAGATCTGAGACGCCGCAGAGCCGTCGGCGTATTACGCTCCTCCGTTAATCAATAAAGCATCACGACGATCCTCACAAGATCCTCCAGAGCAGACGGAGGCTTAGTGGAGCTCCGCTCACCGTGTCAGAAGCGCTGTGGTGGGCTGTCAAGTTGTGATGGCGACGCTCATATACGCTCGTCAAAGCCACTCTGCTCTTCTCTTCTCTTCTGTTCTCTTTCTGCATGTGTGGCGCCGAGTTTGGGATTCTGGTGCCCCCTGCAGCCTTCTGAGAGCCGCATGTCTGCGGTAGCTAAGACAGATAAAACTCAAAGCTCACGGCTGCGAGATGGATCGCTTTGATATCCCCAGAACCTGAAATTAAACAGGTTTCAAATGTGATGGGATAAGCTGCATGATTTGATCTTAAATTGCTGTAGAGGTGGCACATTTCTCTGTAAGATATCCTTTTAAAAATATTGGGATTTCAGAAACAGTTGCCACAAGCAAGTGTACGCTAATAAGGTGGCTAGCCTGCATGGAACTTATGAGGGAAGTGCCTATGAGCCTATTCTCTCTCTCACTGTGACTTTGTGACATATTTCTGTATTGCTATTTTAATTTATAAACACTGCATAAAACCTCCTCCACTTCTTTCTTTAAAGTGTTGCTGTACTTTGACTTCTTGAAGGTTTATAATCTAAAATGATCTAAAACGATCTGTTTCTCCCCTTCTCTCTCTCTCTCGCGCTTTCTCTCTCTATCAGTCTAAACTTGCATCTATATGTGCCAATAGTTAATTATCGAGCTCCTTGACCCACGTCATAAACGACTATAATGTACCACAGCGCAAAATCATAAAAGCAAGTCATTAACAGCCCAATTAGAATAGACCCGTGCCACACTATATTGAGAGAGAGCAATCATCCGCTAATGAATCCCTATATAATTATGGACATGCATTCGTCCCTCTGGGTGCAGCTGAGAGCCTGTATGATTGTGCATACTGACCAATAAGATGCAAATAACAGCCCATGAGAGTCTACTGTGCCTTCCAGCTTGCTTAAATGACATTAATTAGCTTGGCTATCAGTGCATCAAAATGCCTTCCCAGGTTGGGAGTTTCACTTAACCTTGGGGGAACAGGTAAGATGAGGAAGGAGATGTAAATCAGGACCTCGTTATAGATGCGTGTCATTCCACTTAATTGGGACCAGAAGTGGCATTTATAAAGTCTAGGACATTTGAGTGACAGGGCGACAGAGGACTTTGAGAACACTTTAAAAGTATGATGCAGAAATATAGATGTATACACTGAAGGCTAGCAAGCTATTAAAATATTATTTATTTCACTGGCATTGTGTGTGTGTGTGTGTGTGTGTGTATGTGTGTGTGTGTGTGTGTGTGTGTGTGTGTGTGTGTGTGTATACATACAGTATCATGTATAGGGGATCTGAGTATATGTTATGACTTCTCTGCTTCCAATGAAACAAGTGTAAAAATGCCAATATCCTGCATTCCAGCATGCGCCAGTGAGAAACAGATACATAAAAAAGACTAATGTTTTGCATTCGCATGTGGGAAAAATCAATTCCTTATTACAGTCCAAACTCCTTTCTTCTTTACTGCCTCCATTTACTGTACTATTACCTCAATGGAGGGAGGAGATGAGGGCTTTGCCCGCAGCCTGCAGTGCATATAGCAGACGAGGCCCCAAGAGAGTGCTCCTTTAAAGCTCCAGGTACAGAAGAACAGCTGTGTTCAATGGAGCCCACACAAATGTGGACATTTAGGCTGCGTAATGTCTTCCCCTTTGTATGCGCTACAATGAGGAAGGACTGCAGCAGTTCCAGTGCTTTATTCTGAAAAGGGAAATCAGTCTGCCTGTGCAAAAGGAAAACACAAGCTGTAATTTACTGTAAGATCACATGTAAAATTGTAATGTGGAGGAAACAATCTATCACTACACAAGCTGTCATAGAACCACACAGGAGTTTTCCACTTGTCAGTTTCACTTATCTTCTATCCTTCTCTCCTATCCTCCTCTTCTATCCTGCTCTATCCTCCTCTTCTATCCTCCTCTACCACTTCTCCTCTATCACTCCTCTTCTGTCCTTCTCTCCTCCCTCCTTATCAGCTCTCCTCTCCTCTATCTTCAAGTTTTTTGTTTTTTACTTTTTTCCAGGTCTAGTTTTGTGAAGACTTTTAAAGTACAGTTATGGGAAGACTGCATCACTGGTCTTTTTTCCAAGACCTTATTTATGGAAATACAAAGCCATTTCAAATGCAACTACATGTACCGTATAGCGGTACAAAATATGACCGTGGCTCAGTCCTGCACATTTTTTCCACAAAGAATAAATCACGCTTGTCAATTTGTCTCCATCTCCTACTCCATCCCTTATGGGAGACCAGAGGCAGTTGTAACAGGGGACAGTTGTGACTGGAATTCCTCCAATCAGAAACAAGCTAGACTGATGTGTGTGTCTGTGTGTTTATGTGGGTGTGTGCGTGCATGCTTGTGTGTGTGAGTGTGGTTTTATGTATGTGTGTGTGTGAGAGAGAGTGTGCGTGCCTGTGAATGTGCGTGTGTGTGTTTTATGTGTGTGTGTGTGTGTGTGTGTGTGTGTGAGAGTGTGCATGTGTGTGTGTGTGTGCAAGTGTACTGTGTCTGTGTGTTTATGTGAGTGTATGCGTGCTTGTGTGTGTGTGTGTGTTTAGGTGTGTGTGCATACTGTACATGCGTGTGTATTGGGCAGTGTTGGAAAGGATACTTTCAAAACATATTCCGTTACAGAATACAGAATACATAACCTGACTCTCGCCAGATGAATTTCGTTCCACGTAGCTCCACTCACATCCATCTGGGATCGCTTCCGTTGAGAATTATTTTGGCACCAGATTTTATGGTAGAGCCAATCAGGACGCAGGGCGGGAGTTTCATAGATGTGATGTAGCATAGAAGCGACTGTGAGACTGTTCTCAGCTTCACAGGTTGGCTTCGATGTGAGTGGTTGAAGTAGCACGTCAATAGATAACGGACAAGTGGCTTATCCAAATCTTATGCAAGAAGCTTTGATAAGGCCCAGCCTTCTGAAACACCTCTCCAATGGATCGATCCCAGATGGATGAGTGGAGTTAGGCGGAACGAAATTCATCTGGTGAGAGTCAGGTTACAGAATACATACCCAAAAATGTAATTTGTAACGTATTCCGTTATGTTACTCAATCTGAATAACGTATTCTGAATACTTAGATTACTTCCGCATTGAATTGCATTTTATAAGTGTAGGAATGCGCCATCAAATCCTGCTTAGGCAATGTGTTAGGCCCACATAGGAGAATGTAAAGTCAACTAAGCTACCTGACGCAACTATAAAATAAATAATTAAAACAAAAAAAGGCCGTAGCCAGAAATTATAATTAAGGTGTGCCTGTGAGATTTTAGATGGCATCAACCCAGTACAAGTGAGGGGCACATATGACAGGTGGGACGCAAATGACCTGGAAATGTAAACACTATACTGTATATCAGTGTTCTCAAAATTAACGTGATCGTGTAATGACAATCAAAAACATCCTGTATACCGTCCCCTAGCAACATCCTGGATAACAGCCTAACCACATCCTGGATGTGCATCTTAACCAAAGATTGCTTTACTTAAATGTGTGTGTGACAAGCAGAGTAAATAGTCTACATGTATCTGCACTCGCCTGTACTTGAACTCGTAGGCAACGACAAAACAGTTTTACACTTATTATTTACCTTCACTATTGACTGACAAGGTGTTACAATCGAAAACGTGCAAATAGTGATACAAGCACTACATTTGGCACAGTTGTTCTCTAGGGCATACTTAAAAATATATATTTTATTTATTATTTTATTATCTTTTATTATTGTGAAGCACCAACAATATAGTTAGCAAACCAGGAGTTTATTACAGAAGACTGTTAAGAAGACTTACCAACTGTCCCCCTACCAGCTCCTCTCGACATGCAGAAAAGGCTCCACGTCAGTTATGACATCATGCTGGCCCGCACGCAACTGGCAACTGGCATGGAACACAACGCTAGTGTTGCCAGACCACAGGCAGAAATAGCAGAAGATACTGTAAACAGAAGTTGGTGCTTTGTTTTACGCGTAACAACCCTGAGCAAGCTACTGACGAGGTTTGGTGCTGTTTTGAACAATATTACTGGTCAAAAAAGGCTATTTGGGGAGCCAAACCACCCTTATCCACTGTTTGCGATTTGGGGCTATAGCGTATACTGGGGAGCACGTTCCACCACCTCTATATCTATCCGTATTCACCTGGTAACTTTCTCTCTCTCTCCACCTCACCCCCACCCCCTGCTGGCCCCAGTGCCCCTGCGCTGTGAGACTGGCGGGGCTTGTGGGTAACACCAGCCTGCTCTCCCTGCTGTAGTTAGTTACCACTATCTGAAGACCTGCAGCTTAGCCCCCACGCCCCCCCCCAAACCCTCACCCTAACCTTCAGCTTTGGAGAAAGGTCTAATTAAATCGCTTCATTCTGCCAGCTAAATGTGTGTGAGAATGATATATAATTTGAAAGAGCAAGGAAATGGTCACGCCACTCAACGTGTGTGCTCACATGCACACACACACAGACATTCCTCCTCTCTCTCTCTCTCTCTCTCTCTCTCTCACACACACACAGACATTCCCTCCTCTCTCTCTCTCTCTCTCTCTCTCTCTCACACACACACACACACACACACACACACACACACAACCCCTCTCTCCCTTTCTGTGGACGAGGTAGATTAACTGATGCATTTCCTTTCCCGGAAAGGGCCACACACGGACTCGGCATTTAAGAACAGATGAGCGTGAAAGAGTTGGTAATGGTGTCCAGCATGATTCCCATCATCTCTCTCCCCTACACACACACACACACACACATACGGAAACACTCTGCATTTAAGAGGACATGAGCGTGAAAGAGTTAGTAATGGTGTCCACTATGATTCTCATCCAGACTGCCGACCTGCTTATGTATGCAGTGTGGCCAAGAGACGCTGCTCAAGATGAAAATGTCACCCAGTCCTTCATCTGACACCTCTGTTGCACCCACCCACTCACTCCACCCAGGTGACCTCTAAAGCTGAAGCTACTCACGGCAATAATATTAACCATGGGAGTTGTGGCACAAGTCGTACCATATTCGGGTCCAAGAGCCCGCGGGGACCCGGGTTCGAATCTGACCCACGGGCATTTCTCTGATGATGATCTCTCTCTCTCTCTCTCTAGGCCCTTTCACACTGCCAAAATCGCCGCGATTTTATGTACCAGAATCGCGGAACGACTGTCCCTTTCACATAGACCGAGGCGGAACGGCGGGACAAAGTGTCTCGCCAAATTTACTACCAAGCCCTCTAGACATTTTGCCGAGTTTTTTCGTTCCACCACCAGTGTGAACAGGGATGGATTACTGCACGGGCCTACCGGGCCCAGGCCCAGGGGCCCAAGGGGTCAGGGGGCTCTGAAGCCCAAGCCTTTGCATGGAATCATTGCCTCAATATCAACAAATCAGGATGTAGGCTATGAATCTGATTGAATTTAGTATTGGCCATCCCCAAAATGCACCAGAATACAGGAAATCACATCAAACAAATTAAAAATGTTCTGGGGGAGGACATACTCAGATGAAATTTTACACAAGCCACAGTTTTTCGGTCATCACAAATGCCCGAATTCAGCCACGGGATTCTTACCTGAAGAAACCTCTGCCCACTGCCAGATGCCCTTGTTGTCTGTCTCGAAGATTCGTCTCTGGTTGTCTTCTTCGACTGAGGAGGGCTGTCAATCAAATTTCATTCTTCAAACACGGCCAATCACAGCAGAGCTAGTACCAAACCTGGTTACCGCCCCCAAGGCGAGCAGAAATCAACTTCGAGAGAGCTGAGTGATTTTCGAGTGAGCGCCGGTCAGATTCCTCCTCACTCGCCGCATATTTTTCCTCGCTCGGGGAGCAGTTTCCTCTGAGTACGCGGCAAGGGCAGAGAGTATTTGCTTCGCGAGTGAATATTTACGAAAGTGTGAAATAATATAATACCATGATGCATGTTTTATCGCCAACTTTATGGCACTTTTCTATCGTCATATCCCCCCACTTTAAAAATCCCCACTACACCACTGGATGCAACAGACCAACAGCAAGTGCCAGATCAAATGAGACAGACTGAGGTAGGCTAACTTGCAAATATGGAAGGCTCTACGTTTATACCAAAACATAATAATGTTTGGCTTCACAGATGATGTATCTGACAAGTCAAAGGAGAAATGAACAGCAGCCTGCAAGTGTGCAAAATAGCGACATAACCACCACCACGTTGATTTTTATCCGAAGTTAGTCGTGTTAGAAACCTAACGTCAAATTTGAGGCATGTTAAGTGTTGGCTTTGAATCTATTATGCTTTTTAGTTAACCCCATATTACGTTAAAACGTGTGAAATGGCAAAGTGAAACATTTTCTGAGAATTTACAAGTTTAGTGTTGATATATAGCGAAAATGGTGCCAATGTAACCTAAAGTAAGCGCCTCTCTTTCTCCCTCCCTCTTAAACATGTCCCTGTTCCATACGTTACAGCCTAGTAGTAGGCTAACAACAGTAAGTAGGCCTAGCTAACTGCCAGTAATCAGCATAGAAAAGTAGCTTATTTCACGTTAGGTTTATGTATAATATGATATAGCATTGACAGTCCTAAACCCTCCTAAAATCCAATTGCGCTGTTGCGCTTGTCAAAGTTTGGCAGTGACGTTGGCAGCGTTTGATTGATTGATTAGTTGATTAGTTCACTTTTTCAACATTATTGGTTCCCTGGAGATGTGACAGGTCAGGACAGGTGTAACTTGAATATATTTTCATGATTTGATGTAGTTTAGGCTACCTAATATTTGAGGCATATTGAAACAATAATAGGCTATAGGTCTACTTAAAATACATTTATTTTTATTTGTATACATTTCATCTTATTCTATAAACCGTTCAGATCTAGGCTATGTGGCTTGAATGAATGCAATGTCTATTTGTTTGTTACAAATAAAACTCCAGCAGTTCATAACTAGCCTATTGTAGCTTATTTTAAAATGAAAAATACGGTACAGAAAAATAAAAAATAAAAACAAGTGGGAGCAGTAAACCCTGGTTGAAGCAGACTTTTTTTTCTCTTTTTTGTCTGGTCGTTTGTCCTGCTCCCAGGTCAGACATTTGGATGTGCGGACTTACTATTTTAAAATGAAAACATTAGTAAATCATTATGAATTTCAATGATTTGGCTATGACTTGACTTGACTTGTTTGATCCAAGCTATGACTTGACTTGACTTGCTTGACTGTCACAAAAAATGACTTGGACTTGCTTGAGACTTGAAGGTTAAGACTTGAGACTTGCTTGTGACTTGCATATGTGTGACTTACTCCCACCTCTGCTCAACCAATGCTAATATTATTGTACTGTTGGACATAATGTTAAGCTGGAAAGACAATAGAAATTTAGATGAAGGACTATTGGCTTTTATGAATGTTAATTAAAAGCATCTTTCAACATTAAGCATTGAAAATAAGGGAAATTCAGATTACAAAACTGCTGCACTAACTAAACGAGATGTGATGCTACATCTAGCGTGACTTTGCTTACAGATTGACATCAAATCGTGCTCTCACAACAACTACGCCAACATCACTCTCTCCCTCTTAAGGTTGCCTTCAAGCAAGCAAAACGATGCTTTGGAAACATCTGTTTAGCTGGAATTAAAACAGGAAGACAACGGGAAAAAAGTCGAAATATGTGAGAAACCTGGAAAAAATGGGAGGGGTTGACAGGTATGATTAAAATGTACGTTAACCATAGCCATAGTCTAACCAATACCCATGCCTGGTTGAAAGGCCAAGTTTGCCTATGCTTCACGCTGTCTGATATTTACTCAACTGACTGTGTAATACCACCAGGCCTAACACCTCACTCTTTACCAGGGGTCCATTACAACATGTTTACCCCGATGTGGACTAACTGTTGGTCTTTCTAATTCCCCCAGGATGGGCCAAGTCACTTACAGGGCATTACACAGCAGTGCAAGGCAAATATTTACAGGTAATGATATTACCCAGGATGAAGCACCCTGACGTGACGAGGATAAGCTGCCTCTTATTAAGCTGGAGAGCTTCTCCTCTGTGGTTGGGGGGCACGGGTGGGGAGGAAAGGTCAGAAGAACAGCCAAATTGAATTAGTATGAGGGAATTAAAAGCCGATCTCTCAGGGGTCAACCCGAGAGGGCAGTACGCGGGGGCCGGAGGATGGAGCGCCGGGAGGCTGCCGTACTTGCGACCGAGCGTGCTCTCGGAAAACGTGAGCCTTGTGTGGGAACAAGAGGATATAGCGCACTCTTTGATACTGTGCACGTCTGATAGCAGGAATATCAGCTGCCAGTCTTCACTCACTCTCTCAGGGGAGCAGAAATAAGAGAGGACACACACACACACACACACACACACACACACACACACACACAGTCGCCTGTTTCCTGTGATGTGCCCTCCAGTTAAGGTTGAGAAAAAATTGGGTTTTAAGTGTTTCTCAGTCGTGCTCATTTTCAGAGCTCCACAGAGACGGCTCCACGGTTGCTTAATTTTTGATATAAGCTTCTGGATTACTGCATGGTGGCTTAGTAAAACTTTGTTTTCCCTAAGGAGCACATGTCCACCAACTTTTAACTCTCAGTTAAGATGACAAAGAGCACCATGACCTAAAAGAAAAAAGAGGATTCAGGAAGGCAGCCACCTCAGCTTTCCCCCAAGCGTTTGGAGATGGGATTGCATAGCATTGGTCACATGGTCAAGGATAGCACTGACCTATAGGAGGGGCTTCAGTGATGTCACTTCCTGTGGCTAATTGGGTAAGATACACCTGTCCTGGCATTTGTGGTTCACAATGAGTTCTTATCAGAGCTCTATTTGCATATGGGCTCTCTCCTCGGTCCTCCAGCTCGTGCCCCGGAAATCGTTCAAAGCTCGACGTCATCAAGGATGTCTCATTTCTCTAATTCCAACCAGAGGAGGCAAGACCGAGGAGGGAGGTGGAAGGCCCGATACGCGAGGAAACACAAGAGCATCCTACGCAGAAGTGTTTTCAGTCGGAATTGTGCGATCATTGGTCCAAGCTGCCAAGGTAAAAAGTTCCCTCTCAAGTCTGTCAACTTTTGGTTGCAAACAAGTTCGTAGGGATTTATTTGCAACAATAAACTAGTAGATAGACCAAGAAAAGACCTTTATATGCTGGAATTACCATGAACTACCATGTACACTTAAAAAAAAAAAAAAGGTTCAAAGTCCTGTTTTGTTCATGCATTGTATAATAAGTAGGGCTGTCAATCGATTAAAAAAAATCTAATTAATTACATACTCTGTGATTAATTAATCTAAATGAATCACATATATAATTTTTGCTGTGAAAGTATTTTAAATATTTAAATTCAAATGAATCATTGAATAATCAGCATTAGTGACATTAAAGTTCAAAAACTCTTTTATTATTATTTTCACTGTTCAAATAATTGCCATAATAATCTATGATATGACCTAATATGTTGAGGAAATAAATTCAAATGTGTTTCGGAAAGAATTTTTTTTTTCACATACAAGGCATTTCAGGCCACAGATATAACCTAGGGCAAGAGTCCCCAACCTTTTATGTACCATGGACCGGTTTGTTTCCTATTTTATTTTTCACGGACCGGCGGCGGGTGGGGGGGGTCAGGGGTTCCATGTTCCATATGTGTTGTGCATGCATTACTTGAAAAGAACTAGCTCCAGTTATGTATGAACAGTGAAGGTAACAATCTCTTAAACATGTGAAAAACTTGAAATTGAACAATATGAACTATGGATATTGAACAACTCTAAGCTACATCTATAAGTGTGAACATGCTTAAAAATATGGGAACAAAACATGGGAACTAAACGTGCATTACCAATATAATCAGTGGGAGCCCTGTGCTTGTTTCCCTGCAACAAGAAAGTTCCATCTGGGGGTGATGGAAGACAGTGACACCCTCAGTGTGTTTGAAATGTCCAGTCGATTGGCGCAATTTGGTCTTAGTTGCAGTCATTGCGAAAAAAACCCGCCTCGCGATAGATACGTGGTGGGAAATGGTATCAATGCTTTCAGCTTTTTACGGCTATCTCGGGATATTCTGCTTTGGTTTTGATCCAAAACCCCGCCAGAGAGGTTTCCTTATACCCACTCTTAAGACCACCGTCATTTGCAATTTCGATCAACTGCTCTTCCTCCTGCGCTGACAAGTTAGGACTATTCGGGATATTGACAAATGGGTTGCGGACCCACTCATTGGTTTGCCGTGGATCTTTGGAGGATGGGAAGTAAGCTCAAACTCATTTGATAGCGCAACAAGGTGATCGCGACTAGCTGCGCAGAGAAAGGGCCCTGCCTCAGTCTCTCCCAAAACCCCCACTACTGTTTGGAACATATCAAATACACCCCGGTCCACTCGTCGTCCCCACAAATCAAGCTTGGCTTTAAATGCAGCAACTTTATCTGCCAGTCGTCATTCTCCCCTGGAGTGACAGGTTGAGGTCATTAAGCAACCCGAATATGTCACACAGGTAAGCGAGTTTTGACACCCAGTCCTTATCACTAAAATGTGCAGCTAACGGTGACTTTTTTTCTGTAAGAAATCTCTGCAGCGGCCTCTAACTCAAACACTCTGGCCAGTGACCTGCTAAAGATGCTTGTTTTTGTTGCTCATTCTAGCAGTTTAGCTAACTTCGTGTGACACTACCGTTCGCTAAGAAGGTGAAGTGAGCTGACCTGAGGCTGCGCAGCGCTGATAATAAAAATGGCAATATGTAAAAGTGTTGAAGGCGGGACAAACGTAAGAAAATAGATCTTGCAAAATGCAAACATGCGTGCAATCAAACAACTGCATATAGGCCTATGCCATGTAACAATGTGACATTATTGGTAATTAAATTAAATTTAGTTTGCATGCATTTTTTTTTTTAAAACTCATGCCCGGTGGTTGGGGGCTGACCTAGGGGACACAATATTGATAAACACCCCTCAATGTCAACACTTATTTATTTGCATTGATGTTTTTATAGAGTTGATGAACCAAATTCCTTGTTAGGAACCATCAGGCCATTTTTTTTAAAAAGTAAATGTCCTGACTAGAAAGGCTTGGGGGTCCCGGTGGTTGGGGACTGCTGACGAGGTGAGGCACCGCATCATCAGTAATTGACGTCTCTTAAAAGTGATGTGTGAGTGAGACATATCGTTTCTCATATCCTTCACTCCTCCATCCTCCATCCTTCACAAAATTAATTAGAAAGGAGAGGGTTAGGAAAAGAGGAAGGGAGGGAGGATAGACAAAAAGACAAATGATATCATGAGCCCAATGGTCCAGTGTCAGGTCATGAGTGTCATGAGTGGCAGGTCCAGTGTGTCTACCCTCCTAGAAAACTAGACTAGAAAAACAAAACAATATTTATATATATAAGTATATATACTCTTTTGATCCCGTGAGGGAAATTTGGTCTCTGCATTTATCCCAATCCGTGAATTAGTGAAACACACACAGCACACAGTGTACACACAGTGAGGTGAAGCACACGCTAATCCCGATGCAGAGAGCTGCCTGCATCAACAGCGGCGCTCGGGGAGCAGTGAGGGGTTAGGTGCCTTGTTCAAGGGAACTTCAGCCGTGCCTACTGGTCGGGGTTCGAACCGGCAACCCTCCGGTTACAGGTCCGAAGTGTTAACCAGTAGGCCACGGCTGCCCCAATGCTTGAAATGGTATCAGTAAACAGGGCCAGCGGTCTGTGTGAGCCACAGCAGGTAAGTGTCCTCTCACAGGGTTCCTCCAGCTGGCTCAAGCACGCACACATCAATACACAAGTAAGGCCAACGCCCACTGGCGACGACATTCACATCTATGGATTGGATGCTGCAGAGATAGAACAATTTTCAAAACACCACCAATAGGTGATCTATTAAAAGTAATGGAGTTCTAAACTTTGACATCACTTGACCCATGTCAGACACCACCAATATTTGTTATGCACCACACAGATTTAGTGTGTAGGATTAGCGCTTTAGAGTCTGCTATAGTTGTGTTTAATGCTGCAGATGCTGAGGGCAAGCTACATAATCACCCAGACAAGGTGGCCAGCTGCAATAACCTGCAAATACCTTTCTCATTTGGTGTGTGTGTGTGTGGAAATGAGAAGTACAGTACTTGGTGTGGCCAGTGGTATGGTTGTTAGGGGCTTTGAGCCCAGATACATTTGCTGACTACGCCACGATGGGACTTGCACCCAAAGATATAACTCACACATCAGTAACCTTAACCCAATAAGGCATCAGGTTCGTGAACTGAATTGGAGACGTGGTTCCATAAAGGAAATCAAGCTTTTATTGACAAAGATCAAACATATGTTGCACCAACACACATGGATGCACACACACTGGAAGGGGAGAAGGATAGGCAGGGCTGAGGCTTACCAGTGGGAGGCCAGCGAGCCTCCAGGGTCACCCACTCACACGTGCGCAATAATAAATATGGTCACAACAAGTGAAAAAGAAGGCACGGCAAAAACAAAGACACGGGGTATCCCGCCACCAAAAGGGACGCTGCACCTCCACCTTGGGCCTCAGCTCCTGGGAAACAGAGAGGAAAGCAACACAGGGTTAAGGGGACCACACACACACACACACACACACACAACTGAACATGTTAACACAAAATACAGTACAGGCCAGGGACCTTGATGGCCCTGGCACTAGAGATCCACAGCTATAAAAGATATTCGATATTACATTTCAACTTTATTCTCGAAATGTCGAGTTTAATGTTGACATGGCGACTTTAAAGTCGACATGTCGAGTTTAATCTCGTCATGGCAAAAATATTTTTTTCCTTCATGTGTGGCCCTAATACTCCGTCGTACCTTTCTCACACACACCATGTTGAGACAAAACTATCTGTGATAGTACCAGTGTGTTACACACAAAGTGTGTGTGTGTGTGAGAGAGAGAGAGTCCAATGCGGAGAGTGGATGGTGATCAACAAAATGTAAAACTCATGAGGATTAACTGAGTTAATATTTTTGTAAATATTTTATTATATCTTTTCATGGGACAACACTGAAGAAATAACACTTTGCTACAATGTAAAGTAGTGAGTGTATAGCTTGTATAACAGTGTACATGTGCTGTCCCCTCAAAATAACTCAACACAAAGCCATTAATGTCCAAACCGCTGGCACCAAAAGTGAGTACACCCCTAAGTGAAAATGTCCAAATTGTGCCTAAAGTGTTAATATTTTGTGTGGCCACCATTATTTTCCAGCAGTGCCTTAACCCTCTTGGCCATGGAATTCACCAGAGCTTCACAGGTTGCCACTGGAATCCTCTTCCACTCAATGGCGACATCATGGAGCTGGTGGATGTTAGAGACCTTGCACTCCTCCACCTTCCATTTGAGGATGCCCCACAGATGCTCAATAGGGTTTAGGTCTGGAATAATGCTTGGCCAGTCCATCACCTTTACCCTCAGCTTCTTTAGCGAGGCAGTGGTCGTCTTGGAGGTGTGTTTGGGATCGTTATCATTCTGGAATACTGCCCTTCGGCCCAGTTTCCGAGGGAGGGGATCATGTTCTGCTTCAGTATGTCACAGTACATGTTGGCATTCATGGTTCCCTCAATGAACTGTAGCTCCCCAGTGCAGCACTAATGCAGCCCCAGACCATGACACTCCCACCACCATTCTTGACTGTAGGCAAGACACACTTGTCTTTGTACTCCTCACCTGGTTCCCGCCACACACACTTGACACCATCTGTATCAAATAAGTTTATCTTGGTCTCATCAGACCACAGGACATGGTTACAGTAATCCATGTCCTTAGTCTCCTTGTCTTCGGTAAACTGTTTGCGGGCTTTCTTGTGCATCATCTTTAGAAGAGGTTTCTTTCTGGGACGACAGCCATGCAGACCAATTTGATGCAGTGTGCGGTGTATGACCTGAGCACTGACAGGCTGACCCCCACCCCTTCAAACTCTGCAGCAATGCTGGCATCACTCATACATCTATTTTCCAAAGACAACATCTGGATATGACGCTGAGCATGTGCACTCAACTTCTTTGGTCGGCCATGGCGAGGCCTGTTCTGAGTGGAACCTGTCCTGTTAAACCGCTGTATGGTCTTGGCAGCCGTGCTGCAGCTCAGTTTCAGTATGAGAGCGATAACACCACATTTAACACACCTGCTCCCCATTCACACTTATAAAACTAACGAGTCACATGACACCGGGGAGGGAAAATGGCTAATTGGGCCCAATTTGGACATTTTCACTTTCACTTCAGGGGTGTACTCACAAGCACTTTAGACACTAATGGCTGCTTGTTGTGTTATTTTGAGGGGACAGTAAATGTACACTGTTATACAAGCTGTACACTGACTACTTTACATTCTAGCAGTGTCATCTCTTCAGTGCTGTCCCATGAAAAGATATAATAACATATTTACAAAAATATTAACTCAGTTAATCCTCATGAGTTTTACATTTTGTTGATCACCGTCCACTCTCCACATTGGACTCTCTCTCACACACACACACTTTGCGTGTAACACACTGGTACTATAATCACAGATAGTTTTGTCTCAACATGTGTGTGTGAGAAAGGACATTTTGCATGTGTGTGTATTTGTGTGTGTGTGTGTGTGTGTGTGAGAGAGAGACAGAGACAGTGTCAGTGAAGGTGTGAACTTTATTTGTAAGTGTGTGCATATGTGTTTGTGTGGGTGGGTGGGTGGTTGTGAATGTGTTTGTGAGAGAGTCAATGTGCATAGATGTGTGTGTGTGTGGTGGTTGTGAATGTGTTTGTGAGAGAGTCAATGTGCATAAATGTGTGTGTGTGTGAGAGAGAGATAGGTAGATAGAGAAAAGAGTGTCCAACGTTGAGGGTGGACAGTGAGCAACATGTAAAACTCATGAGGACAACATAACTAGTGTCAAGCCTTAGAAACTACCTCCGACTACAGGAGGTGCAGCATAGCACTCTCTGCAGGCATATCTCCAGACCAGAGATTTGCTACTGCTAAAAAATCCATCACTAGATGTCCTTAAGTGTGGATAGAAACAAGGAGAACATGATTATGCACCAGCCACACCAGATCCCATTGCACCAGACTACCTTCTGAAGTTTAGTCAGCTGCAACTGTCCAGGCGTCTGTGACACTCTCAGGTGCTGCTGTAAAAAGCAAGGAGTGTATTTCTGCTTGTTGGAACTGTTATAGTAACTCTTGCCAGAACATCAACCAGCCAGAAGATAACAGGAGTGAGGAAGTGCAGGGGAGTTGAGGAATGAGGTTTGTTAAATTTTAAACTGATAAAGAAAGTTTTTTTTTGTAATTGTTCAATAAATTGGGAGGTGTTACTACACACCTATAGGAACACATAGTAAAAAAGCTATTGGTAAGAATTCTTTTTTGCAGATTGGCGAAAAAAAAGCCTAACTTTCCCTAACTATAAACATTTATCTAAGTATTATTATTAATATCATCCTCACAAGTGATATCAAGTCGTGTTAATATTGAAACTACCACACATGATAATCTTCAAAAACAGTCATGGTAAAACAAACAAAAAAGTTATAGCCTAGCACTGCTACCTAGCACAAGAAGCTAATCTTCTTAACATTTTTCTGACCTACGGTCAATCCATCGAAAACCTCTGAAATGATTATCGTTATAGTGCCGTTTTTCATTAGGTTTACTTGCCTCTATCCAATGCATTACCTTAACATACAATGGTATTGTAGGCTACATAGCTTTGTTCATGAGTTTCCGTGCTGGCTGGACTGAGCTTCTTATCCAAACAATACGGTTATCTCCCTACGGTGCGTTAGCTTCCCTACAACTGGACTCGCTAACTATACTTCTTATGGGAACCTCAACGTTACATACGAGGTAGCTGAGCCCGTTTTGCCTTCTATTGTTTATGTAGATAATACAGAAGCTACAATGTTGGCACAGGATATATGCTATATGAAGTTATGGCATTTAAAAAAAATCCTAAAATAAATGGGCTTCTATGGGGGTTAGCAGAAAAGTGGTTCCTCCAGCCTCCATTGATTCTTCTACTTCCGGGAATTCGCCTGCCCCCTTGCTGGCACCTCGTAACGAAAGTGATTATGGATTTTTAAATGAAGGCGCACCGATAGTGGTTGGCTCGCATCTCGTTACAGCGAGCCATTCACAATGCAGCAATTGGAGCTCACATGAGAAGTGGGCATTACACCACTTCATCCTACTAATTAGACTTCACATGAGCAATTAAGGGCATTACACCACTTTATCCTACTACATTGGGTAGAGCCCTTTCATCTGTCTAACAGTCCCAACAGGACAGGTTCAATGTGTTTTTTTTCCCCTTTTCATTTCTCCTTCGACTGACTGAGAACACCAAGTGGTAATATGAGATAATGGGAACTAGAGGTTGTGTTATTATTTGACTGTGTAGCAAGGAACGAGAGTTATGACTCGTTGATGACAGTAGAACTAAAATGAAGTAAAAAATATTAACAAACTAACCCAGACAGAATTTCCAAAGTGTCACCAGATGGTGCATTTCAGCCCTACACCTTTTCAGCCCAGGACTGACCTAGAGTTTAAAGGATTCGACTCATGATTCCTTGATGGCAGTAGAGCGCAGACAAGTGTTGTATACCAAGATAAACACCAAAGGGATTTCCAGGTAGACCTGAGTAGAGGAAGAAGCACTGTTCTTATGACATGTCTCTCTGTGGCGTGCCTGTGCCACCCATCAAATAACTCCCAGCCCAGCTCAAGCCTGTCTGAGCGCTGGCATGTCTCTCTGGCAGATTCTGAGACCACCCTGTCCGTCTCTGTGCCCGCGTGTTGGTGCGGATGCAGAATGGCAGGGCAGCCAGTTATGCCGACATCACACACACACACACACACATCCCTGTGCCAGGGATGAATCCTGGAAATGGAAGTGGCGCTGTAGCGTTCCTGGGGAACATTGGGTAATTGGCATGGAGTGCAGTGCTTAATCCCCATCTAATTCATTAGTGAAATAAACAGGGGCTCTCAGAGTGTGCCATTAAGAAAGATCTGCAGTCCTGCATCTGAGCTCACCCTCACCACCCCACAACAAGCTCTTTTCACACACACACACACACACACAGAGACAGATTCTCTCTCTCACTCACTCACACACAGACACTCTCTCTCACTCACTTTCTCACACACAGGGCCAGATGTACATACATTTGCGAACCTAGCGTTATCAGCGTCATGGACAAACCGCACATTGCGAACGCTGTCAGACCCAAGTTTCCGTCGTATTTATCAATCGGTCAATCCTTAGTGTAAACTGCGCTTTTCTCTGCCTTTCTCCGCCCATAAACACAATTTATTTAACGCCCACAACTGAATGGCAGCGTAACAAAGCGCAGTTGAATAAAGTTAACTGATGACAACATTAAAAAGAATCAAACGTTTAGCGATCATGAAATAATACCATACATGATAAGATGTCAACAAGCAAGGAGATAATTAAGATCAGTAGTTCTACTCAAAATACTTGTGCACGTAGGCTATGGAAGATTGGTCAAATCTAGCAAGAATAGACGTGCGCTTTCAGGAGCAGTCTTTGTACATACATAATTAGGCGCTCTTCACTCTTCCCCTCCCATCTTTTTACGCTAAACTCCCATTTTCCCCTGGATCCTCCCATGAATGCATATGCATGACATTAAAAACGCAATCTGCCACTTTCAGCTCCCGCAACAGGCAGTTTGCGCTTTTACATCATTGTGGCCTGTTTGTACATACCTCGCAATGATTTCACACGCACGTTGCGAAACAAATACGCCTGAAGTGGGCGCAAAAGCGTTAGTACATCTGGCCCACAGTCCCTTTCTCTCACATACACACACAAACAAACAAACACTCACACACCCCTGTTAAAACAAACCTCCCACACTCCCTCTGATCACTTCTAAACATCTAACACTCTTCTTTCCTCAATAGTTTTCTTCATCCTCCATTCCAAATCTTTCTCTCTGCTGTCTATAAATCTCTCTCTGCTGTCTCTCTCTCTGCCCTGCATCATTCCAGCCAAGTGTGTTAAGATCCTGTGTCAGACTGTCACAAGTAATGGATGCGGCTCATGACTGTCTTAGTTAATGATGGCAGCGCAGTCACAGGGCATGCCTGTCACTTTCCCTGCACTGCCCTAATAATAACCCCTCTTTCCTTTACACACACACACTCATACAAAGACACACACCTGCCTTCATTTGTTACACTTGTTTGTTGCTTTTCTTCTCTGGATTTCCAGAGGAGCGCATCACACCGCTGCATTAATCCTGTCTGTTTAGATGTTATCAGTGGCCCCCAAAAGCTGCCCCCCCACACACACTCACTGTACCAGACATATTAGCATCTAAACAAGAAAACACACACACACAGACCTACAACAGCAGTTGCTGGCAGAGAGCTCTTATCAGTTGAATATAGTCCATGCAACACCTCTGTGCTCTCTATGTTAGCAGTGATGATGGCATGTAAGCATCAGCCAAGCCCTGTGAGCATACAAGCATCACCAGTTAGGGAAAAAAGGATGCCTCAAGCCCAAACACACACACACTCTCTCTCTCTTTCTATCCATCTTTCTCACACACACACACACACACACACACACACACACACACACACTAACCTTCAGCTTTGAAGAAAGGTCTAACTAAATCGGTCAGGATTGTGCAGGAGGACCCAAGTGCAAGACTCAACCAGGCAGAATTACAGACAAAACAGAATTTATTTTTAACACAAACTTTACATTTAAAGAATTTCTTACTTACATACAGGACTTTGACTAGACAAACAGAGAGACGATCCGACAAGGAACAGAGAAACAGGAGGGTAGAAATACACATAACAAGGACTGAGGACTGGACGAAACCAACGAGACAATAACAGTGAACTGGTGAGGAGGCAGAAATGGAGGGAAAACAAACAAGACAGGAAGCACAGACCAAATAAGGAGATGGGGTGGAGACAAAGACAGGTGACAGGCAGGTAACACAAAGCACATGGGGAACAGGCAAAAACAAACACAGGACAATACACAAAATGGCCACCAGGGTGGCACAAACTCAACGGTCCGGGCCAGATCCTGACAAAATCGCTTCATTCTGCCAGCCAAATATGTGTGAGAATGATATATAATTTGAAAGAGCAAGGAAGTTGTCACGCCACTCAATGCATGTGCTCGCACACCACACACACACACACACATACATACTCTCTCACACACACACACACACCATCCAGGACTTTGACTAGACAAACAGAAAGCGATCCGACAAGGAACAGAGAAACAGGAGGGTAGAAATACACATACCAATTAACAAAGACAGAGGACTGGACAAAACCCAGAGACAATAACAGTGAACTGGTGAGGAGGCAGAAATGGAGGGAAAACAAACAAGACAGGAAGCACAGACCAAATAAGGAGATGGGGTGGAGACAAGACGGGTGACAGGCAGGTAACACAAAGCACATGGGGGAACAGGCAAAAAACAAACACAGGACAATACACAAAAATGGCCACCAGGGTGGCACAAACTCAACAGTCGGACCCAGATCCTGACAAAATGCTTCATTCTGCCAGCCAAATATGTGTGAGAATGATATATAATTTGAAAGAGCAAGGAAGTTGTCACGCCACTCAATGCATGTGCTGGCACACCACACACACACACATACATACCCTCTCTCTCTCTCTCACACACACACACACACACACACCACTATGATGACAAAATGACAAACAACCAAAGAACATCTGAAATATGTCCTGCAGAGATGTTATCAGCAATCTAAGCCCTTTCAGTCAATTTAATTTGATAATGGAAACAACATCTGCCCGTACAATGGAAGTCTAAAAGCAGAGGTGTGTTGTGCTGTAAAAGACAACCCATCAATGGGGCCCACACACAGACACCAATGCCCTCCAAGCAACTAGGATCAAGTGTGACACATAACTTTCTACCTACGCAGCAATGCCAAAAATAAAATATTGTGTGTGTCTCCTCACTCTATTGATGGACTGACTGAGACAAAGAGTCACTGCTGCAGGTGAGATTTCTCTGGCTGTAACGTCTTGGATGTGATTCAAGGTCTTGCAGACCTGCATTGCTGTTCTTCAGCATTGCTTAAACTAAACTGAAATATTCATCCAGACACTTTGTTTTTTCCTTTTTCCAACAAAAGAGACAAGAAAACAGAGTGACTGAACAGTTTTGTTTGGATGGATCGCCTGCCTTTCTTTTGTGGCCTTTTCAGGAATGTACTTCCCCCCTGAGCGTCAACAAACCTCTGAGAAAAGCCAGACGCAGGACAATGGGGAACATCACCAGAATTCTGATTCTGAATTCTGATGAACAGCATTTACATTACAGATCACACAAACAACCTGGACCAGAATGCTCACGGCAAATGCATGTTGACTTACGTGCATGTGGAGGCATGATATGGGAAGGAATAATAATTATAATGATAATATTTTTATTTATAATGCACTTTTTATCATAGATCTCAAAGTGCTACAGGTTAAAAACAAAAAAGATGAGCAGTTTATTAAAGAAAAAGAAAAAGAAAAGGTTTTAAAAAACATCTAAAGGGGACCAAAAGCTTTGTTAAAAAGAAATGTCTTAAGACCTTTTTTGAAACAATCAGTGGATTGTGGTGCCTTCAAGGTGTCAGGGACCTAGACAAGACGTGGGGCAGCAGCACAGAAGGCCCTATCTCCCATGGTCCTGAATGTGTCCTGAGCTTTGTGGGCATTTCAACATTCTCCTATACCCTATCAGCAGATTTCATAAAACAAGAAATAAATTAATCAGTCATTAAAAATTCTGAAACCTTCAATTCAAGTGCTTAACGAACAGAGTAATAGAAACATCTATCAAATCTTATTGATTACTAATTCAAACTACCAACAATTACTAATTAATTACTGATTCAAACTGCTTTTTTCTTTTTCTTTTAAAGATTGTATAAGCACACATCAATTAAGGCTGCTATAGCTAAAGCAGTGTTAAAATGCCACATAGCTATTGCATGACCAGTAATATGGGCCTATAAAGTTGTTATGAATGTGTTATAAACGTATCATTTTTAAATCTATCAACAATAAAGCCTACAGTGTCATAATGTTAAGACAAGGTGTTTGTCCGGTACAGCTTATCCTTCTGGCTGTGTATTGATACTGCTCAGCTTGGTACCTCATTCCAAGTCACAGTGGAGATATTCGCAGTAAACAGTGTCTGAAAATATAATCTCTGTGGTTTGATTAAAAACAGCATGCTCTAGTTTGCATATTGCCCAGAATAATTCTCATTTTCAGTTGTACTGATTAAAGGGACACCAGGCAAGCCTGATACTTTTTCTCTACGAAACTCCCCCTCGCTCGGTCTGAAGCTCTTTTCCTTTTCTTTGCATCTTCCGTCAAGGTTTTTCACTGCTTCTTCGCCATTATACAAACGTTTGCAACAATTGCTAGCGTTTTGTTAGCCTGCCTCTGTGCTGTGGATGCAGGATGTAAACTGATCCTGCTTCGGATCGGTAGGGCGATACACTGAACTTGCAAGCGGGATATTCTTCCTACAGGCAGTAGGGGCGGGCGAAACAGTCTTCATTCGCCCTGTAATGAGTCATTTAACCATATACCGACTTACGAAGATGAGTAATTAACACGAAAACGTTGCCTGGTGTCCCTTTAATGCTGGACAAATAGAATGGTGTGTGTGTGCGTGTGCTTGCATGCGTGCATGTGTGTGCTTGCGTACGTGCACACATGTGTGTGCGTGCGTGCGTGCGTGCGTGTGTGTGTGTGTGCGCGCGTGTGCGTGTGTGTCAGACAGTGAGTGAGTGACAGTAATTTTACCTCTTTTCTCTAATGGATGTAGCAGCCCAGCCCATGCGGCTCTGGGGAGGTTGTGCTGGGTCTGGGCTCAGTCTGTGATGACACACAGTGAATGGCACAGCGAAGCGCACGGAATGAAAGCGCCCATTTCACTGAACATGAGCCGCGAGAATAAACCGCAAGGCTTAGCATGTTAATTAAACAATCACTCTTTCCACACAAAACCCCTGATTTCCATTTTATTTCCACCTCTCTACCTCTCTCTCTCTCACACACACTCTCACACACACACACACACACACACACACACACACACACAAATAGTCATTGCCATACACTCCCGTTCTCTTGTAGCCTACTATTCCACTGGGACGTGCAGCCAGACACAAACACACTGGAATTATGAATATGTAAACATAATTACATGTTTTCTCTCAAAGGTGTCTGCTAATTGACTGCATATTTGGCCTGATTCTGCCTTTTTTCTAGATGGTGTCATTTGGTGTTGTGGTGTTGGAAGCAAGCAGGAGGAGGAGCCACGGTGTGTGTGAACTGTGTCAGAACAAAGACAAACCTGCTGACAACGATATGTACGTCGGCCTGTCTGTTTCACCAGCACCCCGCACTCATATTGCCCTTTTGAATACAAACACTTTGATGAAACGCCTGTGTACACACAGCTCAATACTCTGCCCTGGGTCTGCTGCCAAATACATCTGTCACATCGCATGCAACATGGCCCCCGTGCTCGCGGCTTTGCAAAGTCATTTGCATAAGATGTTTAATATCGCACGGGAGGAAAAGCAGGGAAGTGTAGCAACAGTGACGACTGCTTTAGCTGAGAGTACATCTGTCATGCAGACTATTAATGGAGTTGGAAGTTGTCTCACATTGACTTCTAATTAATAAACCACCCAAAGAGCACCACTCTGTGGGAGGATTAAGATGCCTTAGACCTCAGGGTTCCTGGAGCTTAGGCTTCCTCCTCTTCCCAATGCCCCACAGTTACTGTGGTCCACTGCACGTGGCTAACAGAGAACAAGAAAACAGAAAACAAGTCTAAACTAGCAAAAGGCTAACACCTGTGAACTTGCTCTGCAAGGCCAGACCGTAAATAATGCTTAACAGGCAGATTATGATTCTGATTTCCACAGACTAAATTACAGCAGGTCTCAGTCTGTGTCTGTTTCTTCCACTGGTTCTGTACGCTCAGTTCCTATTCGATGCTTGAGAGTGGAAATTCACAGAACCTGCCACCCACCTCCGCTAACACGCCAGTTACCACAGGCAGGTGAATTAGGGCTGACATTTTTCATAATGGTATGATTAGCAGCTCGTGCAAAGAGCGGAATGAGTGTGAGCCCGGCAATTGCCTCTGAAAACCATCAGTGCCGTCTCCGGCTGCTGCTGCATTTTCCCTTGTGTGTGTGTGTGTGTGTGTGTGTGTGTGTGTGTGTCCTATTCAGACCCATCCAGACATTTCAATCTGACACAATGCACCTAGAGTGAAAGAAAAGCACCTCCTATTCTTCTCCCTGGGTGCGTGATGTCTCTCTCGTGGACTATTCTACAGCCTTATTGAGAATTTTGAATTCATTTTCAACCTTTTTCTTTTTTTCTTCCTTTCTAAAACCACTCCTCTTCACAGGAAATTTACCAGCTCTTCTTTCGCTCAATGACATATTGTCAAAATTCATGAGGGTATTTTAATTCTATTCTCTCAGTTTCCAACAGGTCTTTGTGTGTAGATTTAAAGTGTCAATGGAATGAGTTTAATTTAAGTACAATTCCTGCCTCAAGAATGCTGCTTAAAAAAAACAATCTACTGTATGCAAAACTCTGAAACCAAAATCCCAAATATTAAATGCATCAGTTAACAGTTAATCAATCAGTTATATAAAAAAACTTGCTGAATACACACACACACACACACAAACATTCTCTCTCTGTCCGGACATCCTCTCCATCTCTCTCTCTCTCCATATGTGTGTGTGTGTGTGTGTGAAATCCTGCCATCTCATCATCTACAAATTCATTAAACACATAGGGTAATATGTTTATATGTTTTCTTTTTAACAATAATAAAATGGCACACGAAAATGAGAAAAACAGTATTAGTCATGAAAAGAAAACATATAAACACCCCATGTGTTCATGAATTTGTACATAGAATGGCAGAAACTGAATTCACCCGCTATGAACATTTGCAAAAGTGCTACAAATATGACAACAATGAGCCTGGTTAGAGCCCTCTATCGAGATGCCACAGCATAGACAAGGGCGGTAATCGCAGGGCATCAGATTCCTCCTCCATCCCCAGAATGAGCACACCAGGCCTTTAACATCATTTTAATGGCAGATTCAACACCCGTAATGGGGATATAGTACCCCAATAAATCCCTGCAGTCATTAGCTTGTTAACAAATGGGCCTTTCAAATGAGAGCATGCCTTTGGTCGGCAGCTAATTGTTTGATCACATGAAATGGCCGCAGCCTGTCTCTGAGTTGGGAAATCTGCTGTGTGTAGTCTGAACTTCATTGAAAGATAACTGAGATGACACAATATGTTTATTTATTTATTTATTTATTTTTCATTGTTGCCGTTTTGATTTGTTCCAGACCTCCCTTGAAAAAAGAAATACCAAGAGGTTTTGATCTGTGGGACTGGGCTGCTTAAATAAGGGATAAAAATAAGGGGAAAAAAAACCTTGTGCTGATATTTACAATAATTGTTGTGTGCAGTCTTGCTTTAAATGCAGCTTCTCCCTTCATCTAGGTGACTATCAGAGATGCCTACTGCTGGTGTAGGGTTTTTATTTGTTTATGTGCACTATAGAACAATAACCACCTCCACAAACATAATTTCACCCTGCAATGAAAGCCCTGCAGAGCAAAGCCTGATGGGCATATACAATAGTAACCTTTTCAGGTGCTCCTGCATAATATAGCCAGTCAGACAGACACAGTGTGTGTGTGTGTGTATGTGCGCGTGTGTGTAAGAAAAAGAAAATGCAGTGGGTGCAAACACCATGTGCATGTTTCCATGTGTGTGTTTCCAGGGTGTGCATCATTGCACAGATTGTGGATCACTCTGAGGTGTAGTTAATACATTTGGTTATAACACTTGCGGTGTGTGTTTATTCTCATCATTCTTTTGTAAGCAGTGTTTTGTTTTATGATATAAACTTAATGTTTCAAAACCTGCTTGTCATTAATATAATATTTAAAAATCAAGTTTGTAATTATTGATAGATGTCAGGTCTGTATAAATGAAGCATCTATGTTATTTTTAAATATTGATATGAGGATAATCATGCGCACAGAAAACAAAAAGTGGGCTTAACTTTGACTTAAAACACTTTGATGTTTTGATAGTTTTGAGACTATACGACAACGTCTGATATGATCTAACAGCTGCACAACCCTGTGCTAGGTGAGATCCCATTTTCCCACAATCCTCTGCGTTCACTCTCAGCTGGGGACAGGTCCCCTCTCAAGGGCGAGCGTCTCTTCCAACACCTCCACCCCCACTCTTTGGCTCCTGACATCCTGCACAGCACAGCACAGTACTGCTCAGCTCAGCTCAGGTGAACATCATAAATTTATCACTTCATCTTAACTTTATTTCTCACCTCATTAGTTTCTAGGACACCAGGCACCTGGGGAATAACCAAAATAAAAGAGAGGAAATAAACCCCCTCAAAAAAAGTAGGAAGAGGGTGTCCTTTGAGACTCAAAACGCAATTTCACAGTCAACTTGAACTGATATATTTTACACAACAATACACTGAAAACAGTTCCCCACTCCCATTTGGAGGCAGTTCTCCTTCATAGTGCGCTAGGGACGAGCTTTTAAGAGAAGCCGGCGGTTTTTGGCAGGGGGGCGAAAATGGATCTTTTTGAAACTCAATTGCAAATGCCATGTACCTCTTCGGGTCCCGACCCCTATAAAATCACTTACCTCGATTCACTTGACTTTTCCCAAATGTTATTACTGCACTTTAAGGCAGGGCTGCCTATATCCATCAAGCGGCAAGCAGCGCAGTGTTCTGCTGAGCGGCACTTCTTAACTTGTTGAGCTGTGGAGAAAAGGAATGGGCTGCCGCGCTAGGTAAAGGCCAATCTGTTTTATATGCTGCCCTCAATGCTGTCTGGCACCATTGGTTAGCACAAACATGCGTGCACACACACACACTCTCTCTCTATCTCTCTCTATCTCTCTCTCTTTCTTGTGGTGTTGTAAACAAGTGTTGTGTACAATCATTGACAACAAGTTGCACTTTGAACATCTGTAGATGTTCTTGTTTTTATTTTATTTTTTTATTTACTTTTGTGTGTTGCGCTCTTAGAAAAAAAAAATATATTTTGGGCATCATTGATTAATTGAGTTTTTGTGCTGTTGTGCAACACAATAAAGTACAATTTAAAATTCAAATTCTCTTTCTCTCTCTTTCTCTCATTTAGATTCATAGACACATAATCATACACACACTTTACAAACTTGGAATTGAATCAAGGCACTAACACAAATATGATATAAATATTAAAACATTTATTGTTATTAAGCATCATCATAAATTACCATTATTTTTCTTTCCTTATTATCTCCTCTGGCATCCTGCAAACGAGGATGCAAAGGTTGATGGGATGTGATGCATGGTCTGCTTCATCCTATACACTGGGTGAGTGGGGCTCTGACAGCAGTTGAAATCCCGTGTCTTACTTTGAGAAGAGGCTGCCTAGGGTGCGAGGCAAGAACAAAACAAAACAAGAAAACCAGAGCAGCCTCGTTTCACTGAGTGCGTTAGGAAGCGGAGCAATAGCAGCCTTCACATCACAGAACACAAACACCCAGGGGAGATGGGCACAGTCCTAACGTCAGTCAACACTCACTCCCGTGAGGGAGGCAGTGTATGGCACAATTCAGAGAGGCGTACGTCATCTATAAACCAACAGTGCAATTAGATTAATTGTATGTGAATGTGTTTGACACTCTGTGTCTGCATATTTTTCTGTGTGTGTATGGATATGTGTGTCTATGGAGTGTGATATGGGTCTGGGGTATGTGTGTGTATGTGTGTCTATGGATATGTATTCGAATCTCAGTGTTTGGTGTACAAATCTGTGTGTGTGTGTGTGTGTGTGTGTGTGTGTGTGTGTGTGTGTGTGTGTGTGTGTGTGTGCATGCGCGCGCATGTGCATTTCTCAGCATTGCTCAGAGTTTGCTGTTCTGCTGGAACTGTGCCACCAATGCAAGCACCTGATCCGAGGCCGACACCGTTTTGTTCTGCAGGTAGGTGGCGCTGTTGGCTGCTGTCTCTGACAGGAAGTAGCGGTAGTTCACCATGATGCCACAGGAGTTGGCTAAGCCGCGCGGGCTGGCGTCGGCCTGCCAGTTCAGCCGCCACATGGTGGCGCCATTCTGCAGGTGGAAGTTGGCCACAGGGTTGATGGCGTAGCCGCGACGCTTCTCGCCGTACAGGTACCAGGCGCAGAGTCGCATCAGCGCCGGCTCCAGGGCGCGGGTCAGCCGCTCCGAGCGCGACCAGTCGCCGGTCGCCAGCAGCCGACGCAGGGCCTCCATCGCGGGGGGTCCGGGACCCACGCCGGCCACCTCCTCCACCTCGCGCCACTCACACTCCGACAGCAGCTCGGTGACGCCGGCGCCGCCTCGGCCCTCCACCTTACGGCTGGGACCCAGCGTGCCCTGCAGCCAGGACGTGAAGCCCGGGATGGGAGACAGACTGGAGAACTGGGACATGTGTGGGAACTCACTCTGAGAGAGAGAGAGAGAGAGAGAGAGAGAGAGGAGTGAACCAATGGAGATATAAGCATGGAGAGACAGAGAGAGAGAGAGAGAGAGAGAGGAGTGAGCCGATAGGGATATAAGGACGGGGAGAGATGGAGTGAAGAGGGGTGAGAGAGGAAGAAAGAGAGATGGATACCGAGATGGAGGGTTGGAGAGATAAAGATGGAGATAGGGAGAGAGGGAGCCAAAGAGAGAGAGAGAAAGAAAGAGTGAGAGAACGAAAGAGTGGCCTTCACAACAAATGTGCTTGGTGAGGAACCTTGAGGACACCAGAAATGTGTGTGTGTGTGTGTGGTGTGTGTTAAACATTGACTGTTTAAAAGGAATGGCATGGGAGAAAAGGAGCTAACAGAGAGAGAAATGGATGACTAGAGGACTAGAAGATCAGGCTGGAAATGAGTCAGAGACGGAGAGGAGCAGGTGCACAACACACACACACACACAGAAAGATGAGAGTGCGCACACACACACAAACATACACACAAGCTCTCATTAGAGCCCTGAGGGTGTGTGTTTTTCCACTTCTGCAGTAACCCAGAGAAACAGCTAAATAATAATAATAAAAAAATCCACAAATCCTCCATGGATCCATCCTGCATCCATGAAACCGTGCAGATAATATACCACTGCTTCACAGAAAGATAACATCTTCTGCTTCCATATTCTTTTCCTGACACATTTTCTGATTCATTCTTCCACCACCCCACTCTCAACTTCTTGAACATGTCCCTTTCTACGCCTTCCTGGCCCTCTGCTCCCCCCCCCTCCCTCTTTTCCTCCATTTCTCTCTCTTTCTCACTCTCTCTCCTTATGCCACCCCTTCTCTTCTGCTCCCTTTCTTCTTTCTTGATTTCTTACAGTAACCCCCTTGCTCTCTCAGCGTCTGGAGTAGAGCCCACTTGTATTCCCCTCATCAGCGCTGGCTAATGGTGGACGTGAGGCCGTCCACGTTGCTTTGTTCTGAGCAAGGCGAGCTGGACGGCTCTGGACAGGCATCAGAGGAAAAGCCTTCTCTCGGCCCCCCCCAACAAACCAGACGTGTCCGGAGGGGCTTAGTCCAACTTTCATGCCCCAGCACTCCATCATTCTCTCTCTCTCTCTCTCTCTCTCTCTCTCTGACAGGCTGAGAGGGGGATCTGAGGATAGCCATGTCAGAAGGACGCTTCTCATTCATCAGTTCAATTTACTGTAAGGCCTTGGTCAGCAGGCTTAGCACAAGTCGTGGAGCTGAGAGACAGGAGAGAGAGAGGGGGATGGAGAGAGAGAGAAAGAGGGAGGGAGGGAGGGAAGGGAGAAGAAGACTAAAAAGCCCCCTTGAGTTTAATGCTGAAAGACAAGCGGACCCTCCTCCTTCCTCTTAAATCACAGCGTGACCTTTTTTTCACTTCTTCACTCATTCCTCTTTCCTCTCATCCATCCATCACTGCTGTGGTCCCTCGGTGTGTCACCTTCACCCTTTCCTTCTCTCGCTCCGCCCGTCCCCAAGCACACACACACACACACACACACACACACACACACACACACACACACACACTCACGTCTTTTTCACACTCTACTGACTCCACTTGCACTCTGTGACCTTGAACATCACACTATCTCCAGTGGCTGTCCGCTGAGGGATGGTGCTGAACTTTAGAGCAGAGGGGGCTCACTTCTCATCACCTTTCCAGCCTACAAACATCACTCGGAATGGGATACACTTGGTTTGTCTGACCGATAAAAACACACGTCAGTATAGGAAACACAATGGGAGACTTTTACCGGATATGACCAACAACAAGCTAAAACAACAGTCAGATATTATGTTCACCCTTAAAATATTACATTTCCATATATGATTATAGTAGCCACAACTACTCTGTAAACATGAACAGAAATGGGCATTATTAGGCATCCTTCGGGCCCTACTCTAGAGGGAAATTAATGTAAACATCACCACAGACTTGATACAGGATAAAGCATCTGCAAAAGTAGGCTATTTGAATACAGCTATTTTTCCACTGCAAACCCCAGTGTCCATCCACTCATAAGCCCTGATGACTGACTCCCCCACAGCACACCCAACATCAGTCGACTCTCTCTACTCTTGTGGATTTTATATCAAGGGCGACATGGAGCACTAGTATCAATCCAGAATCAAAGTGCTGATCTTGGGGAAAAGAGACAGAGAGAGAGAGAGAGAGAGAGAGAGAGACCAATCAGCAGTGAGGACAGTGAGTTTGCCTTCATGACAGAAGCCAGCCTGTGCCTGATCCCTGAATGGCGTCCATCAGAGAGGGAGTCCTCCATGCCCCTGAGAGTGAGCTCTTCTGTTGTGCTTTTCTTTTCTCTTTATTAGGATTTCATTTCATAAGTGGAAGCACAGCTCTCCAACACAGCAGCTTTTTTTTCCCCTCAAACCACTTTCTGTGTCCCCCAGACGCCTTGCGCTCTCTCTCTCTCTCTCTCTCTCTCTCTCTCTCTCGCTCACTCACTCACTAATAATGCCCCTCTGCTCTTCTCTCACAATAAGATTGGAGGTGACAGCTGCAATTTCATCATTTCATTTCTCTCTTCCCACATTATCCCTCTCCTTTACTCACTCTCTTTCTGTATTTGTCATCTTCACAACGCCTCCCAGCATTCCATTTTTTTGTCCCCATCACTTACACACACACACACACACACAGACACATAAACACACATACTCACAAACATACAGACTCACTGTCATTGGAGTCATCCAACAAGTATAGACACCCTGATGAGTGGTGGGAACATCTACACAAAGCACATAGCTCCAGATTTGATTATCAATCCCAAAAAGCATACGCCACAAACAATTCTTAAGATAAAGAGAAAATAAATTATTCAATAATGACATATGATCAAATCTGTCTAACTGACATAAAAATCTGAACATCAAGTGTATATCAGTGCATTGCAAATATTAGAGACGCAAATCTCTTCACATATACAAGTCAGGTGCATCCGTCCCCACAACAACACGCATCACACACACACACAGAAAAACATACCTAGGGCTACAAGAGATACACCGCCACACATGGGGGCCACACACACACACACACAGACACACACACACACATACACTCTTCCATTTGTGATAACCGGAGCTGTCTCTCAAAATTAAGAGTAAACATTGGGCTTACATGCTAAACATCAGGAACACCAAAATACAACCGCTTACTGATCTTTTTAAAGAACAACATGAAGAAAGGAAGAAAGAATGAAAGAAAGAACAAAATAAAGACTGAAAGAAAGGGCCCATTTATTCTATACCATTCCCTCAGGATCCACCCAGCTCAGCCAGCGTTGAGCTCAGCACCAGAGCCGTGTTTGCACACCACTCTGAAGAGGGGCTGAGTGCACATAAGGAAATGCTACTGGGGGAGTTGGAGAAGGTCAGCTAAGAAAAGCAGGTGGATTGAGCAGACCCTTGCATGATCGACAACGGGATAAAACAAACTCTAGAGCAGATAACACCAGCTGGCCGCTGCTCAACAGCACACACACACACACACAATTTGGGGCTAACAGAATTCCCATCACTAAGCATTACCCGACAAAACTAGCATTTGCAAACTTAACAAGGCCAGGAAAGGCCGGTGGGGATACAGTTAAAATATCCGCCCAGGAAAAGACCCTGCAGACCTTTGGCTGTTGAGGAAAAATCAGTGTGGAGAGAGCTGGCTTGAGAGCCAGTTTTGGTGCACTCTCTGGCAATAGACTGAAATGAAGGGAGACGGGGGAGGAGAGGAAAGACAGAGATAAAGAGAGAAAGAGAGAGCGAGAGAAGGAAGTGCTGGTGGGCTGAAGGCCTTCTGGCCTGAGTGGGTGAGTGAGTGTGCACCCCTGTTCTCTTACCCGCTAGCCAGCACAGGCGAGTGGCAGATCAGCTTCTGCGTTGGCTGTGTACAAGGGCCCTGAGGACACTGAGACAGGCCCAAACACACACACACACACACACACACACACACACACACACACAACACACACACACACACAAGCAGCAGCTGGACATCCCTGGAGCTTTTGTGATGGTAATGATGGTAGGGGTCTGTTAAGGGCAATGAGTTCTATTCTTTTTCTTTCCTTTCCTGTCTCTCTCTCTTACTAATACACACACACACACACACAGGCACACGCGCGCACACACACGCACACACGCACACACACGCACACACACGCAAAACACTTAGGGCTTCTTAGCATCACTGGACATCACTGGACTGGGACGTAACAATCACCTCCATCACCTTGGAGTTGTCTGTGCGGAGAGGCTGAGAGGGTGAGTCAAAGACAGACAGGCGGGAGGGTGGGGGGAATAAAAATACACCAAAGAGACACAGATGAAGAGAGAAAGATGAACAAATAAATAAAAAAATGAGAAAGAGGGAGGGAGGCAGAGTGTGTGTATTACGGTGCAAATATGTAAAAAGTTCAGGGAGTGGGATGTGACAGGGACCCGCAACACTGGGTCAATTTGTTTCTCATGTGGTCATGCCCCCACAGCTCCATCACTGTCTCCAATGTGTGAGTTGGTGTATTGCACAGAAGGAGAGAGTAGAGTGTATGTGTATTTCAACGGTATCACGGTGTAATGTCACTGTGTGAGTTGGTGTATTGCAAGTAGGTGTGCAGTGGCAGCAGTGCTGGATTCTTAGCCCCCTCACCTGTAGCTCGCGCACCACCCTCTTGATGAGGTAGTTGCCCAGCTCCACGCCCTGCAGGCCAGGCTGGGTGGAGGAGATGGAGTAGAAGATGGCGGCATGGATCTTACTCGCGTCCTCCTCCGCATCCACCGTGGCCAAATCTCGCACTATAGACTGAGGAAGAGGAGGAAGAGGGGGAGGTAGAGGAGGAGTGTAAGAGAAGAGTGTAACAATCTGCTTGTGAGTTTTAGATTGTTAACAAAATATCACGGGATTCATGGACTGAGTTACAACTAATGAATTTGCTTCTTTTCAATTAATTCAGGAAGACACAGGGATTGCAATAGATCTTAAGGTGACATATATTTCCCAGACACACGATATCACATATACACCAACAAACAGTATTAATCGCACAACATCTAGCAAATTGTGCTGCGGTTTAAATGTCTATCTTGGCGCCGAGCCATGGCGCCATCCCATACGGTCTCAAAGTCTCTCAAACTCCACAGCAAAGCACCACGACAGGAGCGAAACAGTCTTGATAATCCAAGGAAAAAGGGAAACAAAGTAATCCACAGCGTTGAAGCCCAAAGGAAAAAGTAGAAAATTAACTGGCGATAGAAAACAAAAAAGGATCCTTCTCACGGTATTGGATGTTTTTATCCACCCACGAAGGAGGTTGGATTCTCTTTGAACAGACCGAATTACCGTAAGTAAGGAAGCAATGTCCGATAAACTTTCTTCAGCGTAAGCCTAATTGTAACAGGTCTCGTAGGCTCCCTGCGTAAAATTTCAAGCTCCTGGTTGGCGCACTTCCTCGCATTTTATTCTCTTCAAATTGGTAGCGTCATTCTCCTGACAAAACATTCCTAGTCAGCTGGCGGGGTTTGACAGGTCGTCCTCGTCAGCTGATCTAGCCCAACCACATAAACAAAGTCACGTTGATCAGTTTAAATGACCGTCACAGTGGTGCGCTACAGAGATCCAGGTAATGCATAAGAATTAAGCTAGTAGACATTTCATAATTCCCATGCATACAAAATAAATACAATCATAAACTTATGTGGTGATGCCACAAGAGGAGCAGGAAAAAGGAAGGAAGGAGGAAGAGAAAGCAGAAAGGAGGAAGGACAGAATCAAAAAAACTTTCTACAACTGATTGGAAATGGAAATGGAAGCAGAAATCATTCACAGTCTTGTCCTAGAGGACATGGCAATTGGCACTGGGTACACTGCGCTGAAATCCTCAGCAGCTTGAGGCGTCTTCCTTGCAGGCAGCTGAACACATCCTCCACACGGAATAACAACTCTCAAAGGGGATTTCTTTTCATGTGCTTACATGTCTTGTCAATGCTGTGAGCCACAAAAAAAGTCCTTAGCACCTAATGATAGTAAAGTGGCGCAGCAGGGCTTGTATACTTGCAGTACACTGCCCCCTCCCTACATACAGCACATTATTTCATCAGGAAGCTTCTCCAACACATCCCCAACATACTTACAGCACACTGTTTGCCCCACACACACATCTTCATCACTCACATACATCATACATACAGTACTCTGCTTGCAATAGTAAGTCCCTTCACCATACTTGCAGTACACTGCCCCCCCCTCTCCCCTACATACACAGCACATTATTTCATCAGGAAGCTTCTCCAACACACATCCCCAACATACTTACAGCACACTGTTGCCCCAATACACAGCACATTGTCTCATGAGGAAGCTTCTCCAACACACATATTGCACACTGCCCTCTCCCCACATACACAGCACACTATCACATCTCCTGTCATCCCCCACACACACACCAAGACCCTGGCAGTTGGGTTAGCCCCTTGAGCCGTGGATCTGCCCAAGGTTTCTTCCTTGGTAAGGGAGTTTTCCTTGCCCCTGTTGCTCTTGGGTGCTCCTTGTTGGTGGCCCCCCTCCCCAATTCAATCCTCCCTCACCTTTCTTATGCAGCCCTTGCCAATTAATCCACTAAACCCCTCTTGTACTGCACTTTTACCCCCCCCCCACTTTGCACAAATAGGCTGACACCAGACATAATTTCACTGCATTTCTTACTTCCAGTAACTATATGCATGTGACAATAAACTTCCTTGTATCCTTGTACTGCAATAAAACATTTTGTATTCTGTAAGTCCACTCAAAAGGAAGTAGTCTAATATTGCATAATAGTTCAAGTTTCTCTCACCGCTAACTTAAGTAGTCTTGGTAAGTTCGAGAACGAATTTTGAACACAGACACTTAAATAAAGTAAATGAATGGGGAGGAATGGTGAGAGGATGAGCAGAGAAAGGGAAAAGGTGCCGGGATGGGTTTTTTTCGAAACATTTTCTAATGGCCCTGATACAGACCAGAAGTGGTTGGAAAACATTTTGGCCGATTTATATATATGTACATATAGATTATATAGATTTAGCCATTATAGTCTTAATTATGTGTTCTTCCATGCGGTCGCTATCTGGAGGGTCTGGTCTCCTGCCCTGGTTCGATACCTGGATGTTGTTGGAGATCTCCTCCGTGAGGGCCACGTGCAGCACCACCAGAGGCTCCCCGGGCATGGAGGCGTGGGTGAAGGCGTAGCAGCGGCGGTAAGGCCCTACCCTGCGCTGAATGTCCATCCAGTTACGCACCGGATGCACGGCCTCATACCTTCAGCATACAAAACACACACACACACACACACACACAAACACACACACACACACACACACACACACATTAGAGTTTGTTTTTCATGTATAAAGGTGTAAGAAAGGATGCAAGTTGGATCTTGGCTGAGAGTGTGATGTTCATGTAAGAGAGGACAACACTGTGTAGTGTGTCTCACACCTGAAGACAAAAGCTACTAGCAGATTTCGGGTTTTCAGTTTCCTTAACAGCATATTTGTCTCCAATGCATGAGGTTGCTGGTTTGGCCCTCATGCTTCATATAGTACACACGTGTTTGAGTGCAAGTTGCTACTTTTCCTGCTGCATGTCTACCACATGTATGATGAGTCTGATAGTGGTGTGTGTGTGTGTGTGTGTGTGTGTGTGTGTGTGTGTGTGTTAGAGTGACCCCTCACTGGCTGATCTTCTGCAGGAGCGCACACGGTGACTGCCACGTGATCCTCTCCAGCTTCAGGAGTCCGACGGAGAACCACTCTGACAGAAGCCCCTTCAGTGCGCCATTCAAGTCCTGCAGGGGGCGACACCCACACAAGAGACATCAAGAACAAACAAACAAACCAAATAACACACGCTATGTTCTTTCAGCAGCAGCAACTACAACAAATGCAGAACCAAAAGAATGACTGAAAGGCACATAAAACAGCACAGGATAAAACACTTCAATTGGTGGCCAGCCCACAAGCACAGCTTTTATCTTATTAGAGAATGTGCCACTTCATTTAATCATTTCAGACCTAAAGCAGGACTAAGGGAAGGTAAACAGTCCTCTTAAGGAGGACGGATTATTTATAGGCGAGTGTTTGGGCAAGGCTTTATTTGTCCATTTATTTATTTATTTACACTCCCACCAAATATTGCGCTCTCTGCTATCGGTGAGTGGCATTTTAATGCCTTATAAGCCTCTTATTGCTTTCCAGTTCCTTGCCATTTTGTGTAGGTGTTTTGTCGGCATTTCTGGATGCAGGTGTGTAGTTGGGCTCCTCTGAGTGGTGTGTGTGTGTGTGTGTGTGTGTGTGTGTGTGTGTGTTCTTTTTGATGTGGAGTGTGTGCAATTATGTCTGATCTCTGTACAACAGGTAAGCGCCTGCTCTCATGTGTGAATGTGTGCTTGCTTCTAGGTGTGTGCGGTGCGCACACATATGCATATGTCTGTGTGTGTGTGTGTGTGTGTGTGTTTATTTGCTAGCTGATTTAATCAGTGCTGAGGCAGAGCGTCCTCCTCCACCTGAAGGCTGTAGACTACAGCAATAAGCGCAGTGCCATTTCAAAAACACATCGCACCACCCAGCCTGACACACACTGCCCTCATAAACACAGAGCACCCAGACCAAACAAACAAGCGAGGCAGACGTGCTCTCGCTTTGGAGAACCAGCTATATAACATACACCATACACACACATACTAAAAATAAACACACACACACACACACACACACACACACACACACACACACTCACACACACACACACACACTGAGGAAGTTTGTTCCAGTGCTCCTTTCCTTCTTTTTTGTGGAGCTGTTAAACTAGCTTGCCTCACCCAGCAAGGACACGTCGACCTGTCGTCAAGAGCCCAACTCAACTCCAAATCCCCCACGGCTGGCTCTCAGCCAAGCCCAGCCCAGCACAACACAACACAACATGGCCCAGCCCCGCACAACACAACACAATACGCCCCAGCCCCACACAACACCACACGGCCCGGCCCAGTCCAGCCCAGCGCTGGGTCTTCTGGTTCCCCTGCTCCCCTTGACAGGCAGCTCCTGCATCCAGCCCCACTCTCCTGACAGGCCCCCCTCTTACTAACACCATGTACCTGTGAGCCCGGCCATAAATCATTTCCCCACCGCTGGAACCGATTAATCCCCTGTAATTCACCTAATGTAACGCTGATGCATTGCTACGACTGGATCCCACGCCTCGTGTTAAACTTCAGGGCAACTGACAGCACTTAAAAATTCTGCGCCCGTACACATTTTTTTCTCTCTCTCTCCTCTCCTCCTGCTGTTTGCTTATACGGCTGAATTTCTTGCCGGGATGGCGCGGACGTAAGGTACCATCACCTCAGGGCGAAGCGGGAGAAAAAATATATATATATACAGAAAAACTGCTCTGCTTTCAAATTTGTTTTAAAATGTTGAGTCTGTGAGAGTTAGTGTGAGATGAGAGTCTCTGTGAATTTATGTGAGTGTGTCTGTGTCTGTGCCTGTGTGTGTGTGTGTGTGTGTGTGTGTGTGTGTGTGTGTGTGTTGAAACACATGATGAAACAGCAAGGAGCAGAAGAACAGAAGAATATGTATGTGTGTGCTCCTCTGTGCTAAGGAGGTGAATAATGACTCGCAGCAGATAAATTAACACCGAAGGCTTGCCAGTGATGATGGCGAGCAAACACCAAAGCCCTGGCCAACACCGAGCGAATGGAACCCCTCCGCCAGATAACGCACCGTGTCCACACATAAAAGCCTCTGGGCCAGAGGCACCTCGCTCGGTGGCGCTCACGCACGTAGCAAAGGAACGAGGGCGGCCGCTGCCGTTTCAGCTCTCACGGCTGATCAAAAGCTTTGAGACGCAGGCGTTGGGGTCGTCTCTGAGCTGAGAGGTTTGGGGCTGGGGTAGGTGATCAACATGTGAAAGAATCAAAGGACCGGTAGATTAAAGTGTAACAGGCAACCCCCTTTGAGCCTTGGGCATGGGTAGGAGGAGAATAAAAAGATTTGAAAATTAAATAAAAATCACATATTCATTTTCTCCCTCTAGGAATGCATTTCAGGGAAGGACATTTCATCACCTGACAATCGGTCATGCTACTTACAACACTGCCCTACAGAGAAGAGGCCCATTTACCTTTAGGCTAATTAAAAACAATTAAAACTCCCTCACAAGCTAGCATATTTTTTCCCCTGAGCGCCGCTGTAGCAGGCAGCTCACTGCTCCGAGTTAGTGTGTGCTTCACCTCACTGTGTGTTCACTGTGTGCTGTGTGTGTTTCACTAATTCACGGATTGGGATAAATGCAGAGGCCAAATTTCCCTCACGGGATACTTATACTTACTTACTTATCAGGTTCATAATGGCCTACTACATCATGGTAATTCCTATGCTCCACCTAAAGCTTAAACTTTGCTAAAACACTGAGTGTATGAAGAAAGGGTCTGAACTGTCAGGAATCATCAGGGTGCACTCTTTCAGACACAAGCAGATTTTCAAGCCAAAGACTCTGGGAACAGTTGATGTGTTAAAGAGCTTAAGCATCCCCTCAGATCCACTACAAGAGGAAAAACGACACAAAAATGCAGTAGAGTGAAGAAAAGCTAAATGGAAAGAAGAACAAATCGATCCACAAACTAAAGGATCAATATGACGGTGAAGCGCGAACTGACAGGCTGGCATGCATTTATTTCAGCCTTGAACGAAGCAGATGGGCCTTACCCTCCGTATTTTTTCAGTAGCCACTCACAGTCGTACTATCACACTACAGTCACATTACCCCTTTTCCTTTCAATATATGTGTGTCACTTCCCATCAAATTCACAATTCCTTTTTTAAATTAGGCCTTTTCACACTGATTCTCCTGTTGCTGACTACGAGGATATGGTGTGTGTCTGAGGTGTGAAGTTTGCAGCACTGAGTACCGTCATCTCAGATATGCAAAACCGTTTCATATATGCAATATTTAGAACATGCTGTGGCTCCCTCTACCTTACATCTATTAGAAAACTGACGCCAGAACAGATTTCTAACAGAGAAAAAAATGATGTTGATATAGATTTGGCCTTGTACTAATTTACTTTTAGAGGACATTAGTTCAGACTGCTCTCTATGACAATGAACCGATGTCCCATCTCTTTGCCCTCCCTGTCCTAAACTGACTAAATGCACAGTGAATTCACATAATTAGCAGAGAGTTCTTGGTAACTCTGATACTCTGTACACAATCGTTATCCCTCCACTATGTTCAACTGCAGTATGTTTACGAACACTGTATTATGTGTACGAAGGCAAGAGCATCTATATCTTTAATGGTTCCTGATTGGTTATACCAGTGCTGATATATTTAGTAACTAATTACAGAGCTGAGAGTACAGACGGGATTTAGCTCACAGCATCTACTTCAATATCAGCTATGGGGAATGTTATGTCAGACAGGACAGCTGAAAATATTCTACAGAAATATTGTATTGTATATATAAGTATTGTTTAAACTTACATAACTTAAGATTCTGTGATTTCTGTGATTTGTAAACTGAAAGATTTAACTTGAAAAAGAACAGCAACTAGTGAGAGACAGCCCTTGTACTACAAATCAAGCCTACTTCAATGTCCACATACACATTAATGCATACCTGTGGTATATGAGTGTAAACAGATATACTCAGATTTTTTCCAGACAGCTTATTTATAAAGATAAATAAAATATTTGAATGTCTTAAAACTAGGGCTGTCAAAATAACTGATTAATTTATTTGAGAAAAAATAACTGATTAAAAAAAAATAACGCAGATTAATCGATTCTGTATGACCTTTGACCCCGAGCTGTTGTAGTCAGTAACCATTAGATTGTAAAATGAAGGAGAGAGAAGAAAATGTGCTGCCTAGATCAGTGGTTTTCAAAGTGGGGGCCGCAAGGGGGTGCCAGGGGGGCCTCAGCAAGTTGGAAAGAAAAATAAAAGCAACAAATAAATACATTTTAAAAAATGTAAATATGCCCATTACTATGAGGGTTGTTATACAATGCCATTATAATAATTTGTCGCATATCTGAACATTATTTTCCATGATAATGACTGGGAATAATAGTAGAGTGATAGCTCTTATATAGCAGAAAGCCCCAAATGTAATTTTACACACTGTATGCTCCATCACAAAGTGCTTGTGGCTAAAATAATTATTAGGATTAGCTTAATGTATTTTTAAATTTGCCGTAGTATTGTCGATAGGTTTAATAGCACATCAAGGGGTCCTTGGCCAGAACCTAGTGGTATTTGGGGGGCCTTGTTGTGGAAACGTTTGGGAACCCCTGGCCTAGATCATTGATTGGAACATTTACTTTTAAAAAACGGCTTGATGGTATTGGTAAAAATAAAGTGTTGATTAAAATAAAGTACTCTGCAATGTATGTGATAAAAAAACCTTCTTCCCGAAGCACTTTTGAATTTATTTCCTCAGCATATTAGGTCATATCATAGATTATTATGGCCATTATTAAAATAATAATAAAAGAGTTTTTGAACTTTAATGTCACTAATGCTGATTATTCAATGATTGATTTGAATTTAAATATTTAAAATACTTTCACAGCAAAAATCATATATGCGATTAATTTAGATTAATTAATCACAGAGCATGTAATTAATTAGATTATTTTTTTTAATCGATTGACAGCCCTACTTAAAACATATAGGCCTAGTCTATCTAGGCTTTCAAAATCATGTGGGCTACTGCGAGTCATTCCATGCACTGCAAAATGCACATCCTCATTGCATAGCCTGACTCCTATTTCAAACCATACCCAATTATGGCAAAATTGAATATAGAAAATGTAATCTATCTAGTCACACCAAACTCAATAAAGCAAATAGAAATGCAATGCCCCAGGCACTCTGTACTGACGAGATATTAGGTCTGAGGGGCATGGGGGCGACAGGTGCCCAAATACGTGCTCTCCGAGGGGGATGAACAGAGATATTATACGGGGGAAAAGAGCTGGAGCAGCAGGATGTAAACTAATAGATTCCTCCTCCATGTCGCTACTAATCCATAAAGAGGCCAAAAAATAACTGCAGGCGGAGAACCTGGGGGAAATACAGTATGTGACGCTGAGCAAGCGCTTCTTAATTGATGACCAATTAGATTTTCAGACTAAAGCAATACCTGCGCCCATGCCTCTGCCACTCTATTACTGCAGTGTTCTAAACCAACACCACCAGAGATGGTGCAGAACTTCAGCAGTGCTCTAAAGCCATGTGGACCAAATAAATACATGCCTTAATAAACACCATACAGTCAGGACTGTTAGCAAATGTTGCACATTTACAGTAATCTGGCATATGGGAGCGAACAAAACTACCTCTGCAATATCTTAATCAAAAAAAGCCCTCAATGAATGTGTTATTTGTCAATACAGTGAACAGAGGAAAATGAATAGAACTTAACAAATAGCATAAGCTACATGGATAAGAGACATCTTTTATATCAATTGAAACTATAAAAAGACCAGTGTCTCTGTGAGGTCACACACAGTGAGAAGTAGGCCAAAGGTAGTTGTGTCTATTTTGAACAGCAGGGCTGCAATTTCAAATGCATCAGATATTAACTGTTTAAAAATTACTTGTACATTACAGGTCTCCATGTTTGTAATAGCCTCCCTTATGTACTCGAATCAGGGGAGCTGCACTCATATTTGTAATGCTGGTTGAGATTAATTACTTATTAAACTATTTCCAGTGTTGGTTTCCAGTGTTGGTTACGTTATTACAAAACGCGAAAGCCATCAAATATGACTATCGAGGGCCACCGTACAGCAATGAACATAACACTATTTACCCTCAAATGTGGACTGTCGCTAGCTTTGGACGATGTTATTTGGATCACATCTGCTCGGAAGTCGACTAAAAACTTCACCCCACCCCCGATCCTACTTATGTGACTTAGTAATTGTCGGTACCGGGGAGTCAGACTGTAACGTAACCGGTCCTCCACTTGTAGTATAGTTGCTACGTCCCTTAGCTGCGTCTCAAGCAGTTTCGCTGCCAGCTCTGAAACGCTTTTGTGGTCCACTCCATATTCTTCTGACAGTCTTTCCAAAAACTCTACTCTCTGTTCCGGCTCTAAACTTCGGTAGAAATTCATAAATTCCACAGAATGTGATTCCGGGGGTGGTGGGAACTTGTCTCTGGTCTCATATGAGGGTAAAGGTGCAACAGTCTTTCGCAGTATTTCGTCCATATTTCTGACGAGGCCGTGGGATATGGTGGAAAACCATAGACGTGATGTTTGACAGTTCCCAACTGCGAATTTACAAACTAATTCTGATAATGCTCGATGTCGCCAGACGCTGCTACAGCTGCGAAGTGGTCTTACTAAATACAGGGATATCATCGCACACTTCGAAAGTCTACTTCTACACAAAAATAAACCTGTCACTTGCGTGTGCGCGGCCACAGACATTAACACGAGTTATGAGCATTCGTTTCCGGTACATTCTTAAAGTGGCAGCAGCTTAATATCTAACTAATACGTAATAAACCCTAGAGAACATATGCTATATTTGTATTCATTTATGTATGTACCTTACGCTACATGCAGTAGTTAGGAAGAGACCAATACATAGAAGACTACTAATCCATCCTTACCCAACCACCATAGACCATCATATCCTATTCTTGGATTGATGCTATTTGACCTTTGCCTCAGATCGCTGATACAGGATAATGTTACATGACTAGTTGACATTTTAAACACACACACACAGGGTCAAATAGTTCATAAAGGAATACATCTAAAACATTTATACTCTTAATTCGTGTCTGATCATTTTATAATAATGATCAGTAATGTTACAAATTACAAACAATACTGAACATTCATTGAAATGCCAACATGTCATGCAGGTCATGATTAAGTAGGCTAATGCAAAATCATGTGTAAATCATTGAATATATGTGGATAGTAAACACATTTACACATATTTTAGATAGATAGATAGATAGATAGATAGATAGATTGATAGATACAATTCACATAGGCTACCTCTTGGGTGTAGAAATGATCAAAGGCACTTAATTTGATATGCAACTCATTTTATTCCTTATTGACACTGCCAGTGGTGTGCAGACTTCTTGAAAAACTTATTTTCTTTTTTCCAATTAAGCATGATTATCACATCAGGAACAGTGTTATTTGACTGAGGGACCTCATTCAGATATCAGGGGTGAATAACATAGCCCATGTGATTGAAGGGACCCTATAGTATAAGTATATACTCTTTTGATCCCGTGAGGGAAATTTGGACTCTGCATTTAATCCCTGAATTAGTGAAACACACTCAGCACACAGTGAGGTGAAGCACGCACTAATCTCAACGCAGTGAGCTGCCTGCTACAGCGGCGCTCTGGGAGCAATGAGGGGTTAGGAGCTGTTCCTACTAGTGGGGTTCGAACCGGCAACCCTCAGGTTACAAGTCCGACGTGCTAACCAGTAGGCCACAGCTGCCCCCATATCACACAACCCATGTTAGAGACCGGTATAGTCCTCCTCCTACATGATTATTTAGACAGATCATCATGGTCTCACTTTCTTTCCCGTTGTGAGATAGGGGTGAGGGTCACTTCATGGCACTGACTTTGGGAAAACTTTCCCTAGAGGGCATGGTAAGGAAGACTGTAGGTCACTACACCTAATTTCACTGGGATTTGTTTCTTTCCATTGCAAGGGCACATAGTGCCGCAGTGCTCTCTAAGAGGGCACTTAATTATTTTTTCCATCAGAAAGGCACCTGTAGGGAACCTCAAGTTTATCCCATTGTAAGGGCACCTACCACATATTTTCCATGGCAGGGACATTATAGAAAACATCCCTAAATTGATGCAAGTAGGGACGCCCTTTACTTCACTGCATCATATTTTATCCACTAGAGGAGCACCTATGTTGGCACTTCTTTCAAGTAGTACAAATTATAGGGCTGCATTCCACTGCATTCTGTATTGGAAATGACACCCTTTGGAACATTGTCGTGTAGGGGCGAGAGCACTCCACTGATGTCCACTGTTCTGATCAGTGGGGCACTCCACAATGGCACCCTTTTTTCAATGGAAGGGTACACATACGGAATGGCAGGCCATTTTATGGGGCACCTAGGGTGTTGCATTTCGTTTACAACACCAGTGGGCACTGGTCTTTACACAAATAAATGAATCACTCAACAATTTGTCTTGAAGCTACCAGGACTAATCATTTGTCAAAAACGGACCGAATCTAGCCTTGGAATACCCATACGAACATGGCAAATTTGCTCTGCAGGTCCTTCTGGCCAATATCCCTAAAACATGGCCACGCAAATACAATTGCTAATCGGAATTTCTTTGGAATTGAGTAAACAACTGCATTTAAAACCGACGTTTACGATATTGCTACACTTCTGAAACGATTTGGTAAGAGTTTAATGCACCAATTTAAGTTTAATTTCAGTGCTAGTTACGCCCCTGCTGGAAGTCTATTTTTTTTTTCAGACCCACTCAATTACATGAGAAGGTCTGTGTGCTAACCAGGCTAGTCCGAATCAGCCATCACTTATGAAAACACACCTTTTGGTTCCACTTCCGACTCTCTGATTGAATGACCTTGTGAGCAGCCTAAATCCCTGAATGACCTTGTGAGCAGCCTAAATCCCATGCACATATCAGGAGTTCACAAAAAATCGCTGTGTCGCATTGCTGTTTTTCTCACACTCAAGCTGTTCTTATGCTGATATAACGTTACAAAATCACACATCATAATGTTGATTTAACTAATAACGTTAGGGATTGTGCTAGCTTGGTAACGTTAGCTAGCTGAATTCAAGAACAGTGTGCAGGAACCATCAGAGCTGTGCAAGAACAAGTGGAATCACCGAATTAAAAAGGTGAGTGATGACACTTTCACGAAGTTAAAAATAGACAGCTTTGTGTTGGAATAATTTTGTGAAAATAGGCTATTAGTTTTTAAACTAAAGATGTTAACTACTTCGTTTTACAACGAGAAGCATACTGCATGTAATGCTACCTTGTAACTTGTAGTTAAATTGACGTTAATGTTCGTTACCTGCATGCCACATAGCAGCTATTCTGTCCTGCATTCTCATTATGAAAGTAGAAAATTATAATTTTACATAGTATTAGTGTGTCCATAGCCACATTACGTGTTCGAACTATCATATCCCTCTGTAAAGTTAGTCGTGTTAACATAGGCTAACATTACCATTTGAATGAAGTATAGCAGTTAGCAACTTAACTCACTTGCCCAACCTTGTTCAAACTACAAACTGCCGTTACACATGAAAAGGGGACTTTTCTCAACTCAAATTTAACCCTGATTTTCACCTCACTTGCCTAGAAATGACACAGTTGACTTCGGAGAACAAAGAAGTGATGGTGAAAAATGAGAAGATAGAAGAGACAAGTGAGATTACCACTGGGTAAGAATAGTTAAATTTTAAATTCGGGAATGTCCTCTGGGTGCATAGAAGCAATGGCCTATCTATAATCAATTCATGTAATGTGACAGCTGGTTTCTCATCTGGCAGGCAAGGACTAGACAGAACTGTAGAAATGTCTTGCCATGAATGCCAAGTTCAATGAAAACATTTGTTGAATAAATAATTCCACTGCTGCTACTACTAGCCTGCCAATAAAAATGAACAATTTGTGACTTGACTTCCATTCAACATCATGTCCAGTAGGCCTAACACTTTGAACTCTTTCTGTATAGATTTTGTGTTTGGCATTGGCAACAAATCCTCTGATCAAAGAAATAAATAAAGACCTCCCCTCCCTCCCTTTCCCAAAGGGAGCAAAACCCTCAATAACAGGCAACAGCTGCACATTATCATACACCATACTCCAGCTGTGTTATGGTTCTCCCTGCCCCCTCCCCGTCTCCCCCGCGGCTAGCACGTCCAAACAAGCAGTCTGCACCAGCAATCATAAATCTGCCTGTGGAGTGGGTGGGCTCGGCTCGTGCATTCATCACCCACAGTTGCGTACTTCATCCACTGGGTGAATAGATTAATTTGCGGTGATATGGGAAGCGTGTCTAGCTGGCGTGTGTGTGTGTGTGCATGCGTGTCCCCAGCTCTGTTAATTAATCAGAGGAGAGCAAGAGGGAGAGAGGAGGAGGAAGAGACACCTGTGTGGCAGGCGGTGCTGACAGCAGCCTCCTGTGACGAGCCCTGATGCTGTTCTGTCATACGCCATGCTCTCCTGAGCTAAGCTGGGGAAGGGGGTGGATGGGCGGCTTGGGTGGGTTATGTGTGAGGGACATGGAAGATGAGACATGCCTAACAGCTTATCCCCTGGTGTTTTTGTTTGTCATATGCTCTCTCCTGTGTGTGTGTGTGTACACATGTCTCTCCTCCTGTCTCTTCCCCCTTTCTCCCACCCACCTACACTCCTTCACTAACACCGTATTCACCTTCTCCATTCTCCCCCCCCCAACCCTTTGTAAAAGTGTGAAGCCCAAGAAGGCCCGAAGCAAAGCTACAGGGAAAACCCAAAATGGAAGCAAGGCCAAGGCCCAGAAGAAGGTAAAATAATCCTGTGATGTGTAAATCTCCTCTTCTCCAGCAGTCTTCCAAGCGAGCCTTTGCAGCTGTACTCTCCCAGTGGTTCTTAGCCAGTTTGGATGGCAGATCTGCAGTGCTTTCCATTGAAGCAATTTAAAACACATAAAGTTCAGCTCTCTGCTGTAGTTCCCTTTTTATTTTGGATCATTGGAACATTTCTTCAATACTCTACTGCTGCGTATATCAGCACAAGTGTTACGCTAGTACTACTAACTATTAGTATATCACATAAGCCTGTCCTTGCATAAAAGAGCCCTGACCAGTGAGATATTTCTGTCTGGAATGTGACCGCATCTTGGCAGGCATGTTGGGACACATGTTCCCATACAGTCTCAGCAATGGCATTTACAACAGTGACATTGGGCTTCCTGAAAAGTGACCTGAGGGTGGGAGTGGGGGGTCCCTCCAAGTGGGTCAGGTTCTCCCTTGCTCCTCTCTGAAATAGGTTCCTAATTCCCAGCAGGCCTTTGTGCTGTCCAGAGAACTGAGATTCTCCAGGAGCTAAGTAAGGGATAATGTATTGTCCGTGGCCGGTAATTATCAGAAAATAAGTCCCGACAGGGAGAACAGAACCCCGACGCGCAGCGGAGAGGTTTTGCTTCGACCTGAAGGGACTTATTTTCTGATAATTACCAGCGGACAATATATTATCCCTCTTATTACACGGCTAGGTCTTCTTGCCAAAACGAGAAAAAAAACCTAACACAATGAATCTTTAAAAATTATTTTGCTACCGTTTCGTGTCTTCCGCTGACAAAATAAATAGTTCGCCACACAGATAGAACTTGACAGTTTCAGATGTTGTGTGGCAACGTCTTACTAGCTTACTTTCCCTTTCAATGAAATTCCATTGCAATAAGCGAACGGAATTCTTGCGGAGGGATATGAAAGACGTTAATCAACCCGTTGCCATTGACAGCGGTGATTATATACTTTGCCGGTGATTTATATAGATTTAACATAGGAACGTTAACATAGGAACGCTCCCCGAACGTTGGGAAGGCCCATTCATGTGAATGGAACTTTCTGCATCACTCTGAAGAGCCGTGTAATAAAATGTGATTATCGTGTTTTTGTTCCATCATTATGGGGCAGCCGTGGCCCACTGGTTAACACTCTGGACTTGTAACTGGAGGGTTGCCGGTTCAAGCCCCAACCAGTAGGCCGCAGCTGAAGTGCCCTTGAGCAAGGCACCTAACCCCTCACTGCTCCCCGAGCGCCGCCATTGTAGCAGGCAGCTCACTGCGCCGGGATTAGTGTGTGCTTCACCTCACTGTGTGTTCACTGTGTGCTGTTTGTGTTTCACTAATTCACTGATTGGGTTAAATGCAGAGACCAAATTTCCCTCACGGGATCAAAAAAGTATATATACTTATACTTGTTCATGTTCAACCCCACTCTCTTAAGCTGTCTATAGAGTATAGGGGTGACCTTATAATGCCTGCTGTACAAAAGTTAAACTTGCGTGTCTGTGTGTGACTCCAACTGTTGTAATTACGAGTGTTGGCAGCAGTGACTTAAGCACAGACTGTAGGTAATAATAGAGTGTTGTGAAATGCAAGCAATCCAACTGAACTTAAAAACATGGCAACAAAGGGAATTTCAGATCAAAATCATGTATATGTATGTATGTATGCTTTTGAAGTCGTGTCCTTGTCAAGTGTTGAAATGTGAAACCTTTGTGTTTACACCGTACTCTTGTCAGATCAAGGGCCAGAGGAGTGAAGATCCTGACTCTGAAGTAGATTGCACTATGCGGTGAGTTGTCCGTTTATTGTGCGATGGGGCTATGGTGGGAATATACGACAGTAATGCCAAGGGGCAAGGCCAGCTAATTACAATGGCGGTGGTGTCAGTACTGGTGTCATATGAGCAGTGCAATATAGGTCTTAAAGTATTAGATCAGCACCTAGCTGCTGCTGCACGGAAATTAGTTTTAATCCATTTGCGTCCCAAATGGAATCCAATTTCTCTCTCTATATTTTCTGCCCTCCCTCCTTCATTTCTATTTCTCTCTCTCTCTCCTGCCCTCCCTCCATCTATTTCTCTCTCTTTCCCTCTCTCCCCATCTCCATCCCTCCGGCTTGCTTTTCCCCTGCTAGTGGAGTTGATGGAAATAATTTCTGGTTCAGATGTCCAGAATCCTGGGTAGTACCTATTCTGATTTTCTTCCTAACATTGGCTCCCTTTCAGGAAATTAATTTCTTGCGTTATTAAGAGTGAGGGGGGGAGAGACTGTGTTTTGTGAGAAGTAATAAATGGAAATCTGTGCCGTAAGGAGATGGACAACATTGGGGATGCATACACACAGTCTCTCTCTCTCTCTCTCTCTCTTTTCTCTCTCTCTCTCTCTCTCTCTCTCTCTCTCTCTCTGATATGAATTATTTTATCATAATATATTTTTCAGCCATATTGCCCAGCACTAACACACACATAAATACACAGGGAGATGAGGCCTTTAGTTGGTCTTATTGAATCTTTTTGTCGCTGCTGCTGTTTAGATATAATCAGCACATTGTGGATCTCCCACACCCCCTTTCTTTTATAGATATGGCATTAATGACATATGTTCTTCTCATACCCAAGCTTTGTGAAACATATTGACATTTTAAAGGAAAAGAAACCTTTCTCACACTAGTGTAATGTTTTGGAAATGATAATGTAGTTTAATATAATGTGACATGTGATAATGATTATGTCTAATGAGTTAATTGGCCTAATTTGTCCCTCTGCTTGTGCTACACTACAGGGAAATGGATGCTTACAGTTCTGCAATTATTATTGGGTGATTGCAGTAATTATTTAATTTTCATCTGCCTCTATTATAAAATATTGTGGAATCACTGCAATTATGTCAATTATTTTGGTCACTGAGCCCCTCGTTTGTCAGTTAAGTTGAAAAAACAGGGTGTCAGTCTCTGTAGAGGAGCTTTTGCCAATTCGCCCTGTGTCCGTGAAAAGATAGTCTCTCTCTTCCTGGTGCTTCATGTTTCGCAGGCTGACCGTGAAGGAGGAGCCAGACAATGCAGACTTTGTTACGGAGAAGAGAGGGAAGAAGAGGAAGAGGCTCAAAGAGGAGGAGGAGGAAGAGGAGGCTGGCGAAGGGCCCTCAAAGTCTCACAAGTCGGATAAGAAATTGTAAGTGGTCTACAGTACTGTATGTCCCTGCATCTGTTGATGATGATAATGATGAGGGTTCTTTTATAGAAGCCCTAGAATGCTAGGGCACTGTGACATCACAGACAGAGTATGGATGGTGTCCCTCTCAAAGAACTTGTCCAGAGCAGACCTGAGAGAAGTGAGCTTGGCTGAAGGCACCACTCTCTCTGTCAGCATGGCCAGGACTAACAATTACATGCATTGGGATGTAGAGCCAACATTGCCCTGCCCTTCTGTGTGCGTACAGGAAGAGACTTTCCTTCGGGCTGTAGAGAAAATGGCAACGAAGCCACTGTTAATATCAGGGGCTGGTTTGCACTTTTTTTGGCTAGTTACCATACATGGATTAAGATAGATAGATAGATAGATAGATAGATAGACAGATTACTTTATTTAGCCCCAGACTACAAGCTTTTTTTGTTTGATTTTTGTTGGAGTTCTCTTTTAGCCCAGGAGAAGGACTAGACTTACTCCATGCACAGGAAAATGGCCCTGAATGTTTCTTGTTTCTTTTATTGATTTGTTTGTAATATTATGTGGTGATGTGTTCTCTAGAGTGAAGAAAAAGAAGAGAACCGGCGAGGAGGATGGCGAGGCGGCTTCGGAGAAGAAGAGGAAGAGTGAGGGGAAGCTGAAGGTAAAGTTGGTCTCCCTGCTGCCTCTCCAGTTGAATGCTTGGCAGTAAATGCTTTGCCACTGGAGATGGAATCAGGGAAAGAAAGTGGTGCTCGACTCGACACACACATACACACACCACTGAAAACTCGCGGCACACACTTCTGCCACTCCTCAGAGATGATTTTGAACACCCCTCTCTTAAACAAATGCATCCTCTCATCCTCCCAGCCGTTTTGTATGAGGAAGTTAGATATCAGAGGAGACATCTGAATAACAGCAATTTGTGGCAGAAGGCTCTTCTCTTTAACCGAGAATGTTTAACTATCATGTTCCACTCACATTGCAAACTTGACACCCTATAAAAAAAAATCAGTTGTCCTTGCCACATTGCAAGGACTGCTATCATCTTCATGAAATGATTTTATAGTTGTTGAGTTTGTTAGCAAATTGTGTACTGTGAGTCAGAGGCCATGCTTGGAGGATTAGACATAAAGAGACGTGAAAAAATAAATAACTGGATGAAAAGCAGCAGTGGAATTGAGTGTGTAAAGGATGGCCTTCTCACGCTGATCTCCCAGAAGCCAAAGAAGGAGCCGAAGGAGTCGTCCGACTTGGACAAAGTGAAGAGGATCAAGGAGGAGCGTGAGGCCGCTCGAGCCCTGAAGCTCAAACTCAAGGAGGAGGAAGAGCAACAACGCTGGAGATGGTAGAGAAAGAGAGAGTCTGTGTGTGTGTGTCTCTGTCTGTGTGTGTGTGCGTGTGCGTCTGTGTCTGTGTGTGTGTGTGTGGTTGTAGATTTCATGTGTTGATGAATTGGATTGTCTTGTGTGCATTTTTTTGCTGCTAGACAGAACCCTGAAGCTCAAAGTCTAGGAGAGGAAAAGTAGTAATGCCGGAAAGAGGCAGAACACATTTTGTATGTTTGTGCGTGTGTGTGTGAGAAAGCGAGAGAAAGATTTTCTGTTTCGTGTGTTGAAAGATTGTCTAGTGTGTTTATCTCTCTCACCCTCTCTCTCCCCTGTTTGTTTCTCTCTCTCTCTCTCTCTCTCTCTCTCAATTTCAATGGAACTTTATTGGCATTACTCAATGAAGCAGTGTTGCCAAAGCAAACATATAACAAAACAACACAGATACAATATCTGTTTAAAAAATACAAATAAAATAATAATAATAATAATAATAAAATGATAATAATTAAAAAGAGAAAATAATAAATGAAATGTATAATGATACAGTATTACTATATACTGTATATTTATCAATGTGCTATCATGGGTATTGGTTATTGATATAAAGCAAAGCATGTCACAATATGGGTCACTCACTTCCTCGATTTATGACATGTTAACAGGTACTGCGCAGCGAGTTTTAAACAACTTGTATGCTCTCCCAACAAGTATGGGAGCTTGTCTTCATTTTCTAATAGTTCAAACTGAGGTATAATTTGGCTGAATTGAAAGAAATATTGGTTCCTGACTGTGTTGAATTTACTGCATTCAGTGAGGAAGTGTTTTTCATCTTCTACTACTCCCTCACTGCTCTGCAAACACAACCTTTCTTCCCTAGGAAGCCAGGTTTGCCTGTGTCTTCCCATTTCTAAGGCCAGAGAGTGTTCACTTAATCTACAGTATAGGATGTTAGTAATTTTCTTTGTTTCTCTCTCTCCCCTGTCTTGTTGAGAGTGTTTGTCCCACAGCTCTCACCCTCTCTCTCTCCTGTGTGTTTTTCTCTCTCTCTCTCTCTCCTGTGTTGTTGAGAGTGTTTGTCCCACAGCTCTCACCCTCTCTCTCTCCTGTGTGTTTTTCTCTCTCTCTCTCTCTCTCCTGTGTTGTTGAGAGTGTTTGTCCCACAGCTCTCACCCTCTCTCTCTCCTGTGTGTTTTTCTCTCTCTCTCTCTCTCTCTCTCTCTCTCTCTCTCTCTCTCAGAGTGTTTGTCCCACAGCTCTCACCCTCTCTCTCCTGTGTTGTTGAGAGTGTTTGTCCCACAGCTCTCACCCTCTCTCTCCTGTGTTGTTGAGAGTGTTTGTCCCACAGCTCTCACCCTCTCTCTCTCTGTCTCAGGCCTGCCTTACCATCGATCGAAAGGGTGTATCAGTGGGCAGGAAAGCAGTGCGAGATGGGGCTGGGGTGGGGTGACCTACATAGTGCCCCTGTGTCACTGAGGTGGCCTTGAAGTCAGACAAGTACTCATGTTTCTGCCCTGTGATGCTCCATTGAATTCAGTCACGCTCTCTCTCTCTCTCCTGTGTTGTTGAGAGTGTTTGTCCCACAGCTCTCACCCTCTCTCTCTCCTGTGTGTTTTTCTCTCTCTCTCTCTCTCTCCTGTGTTGTTGAGAGTGTTTGTCCCACAGCTCTCACCCTCTCTCTCTCTCCTGTGTTGTTGAGAGTGTTTGTCCCACAGCTCTTTTCTCTCTCTGCACCTCTCTCTCTCTCTGTCTCAGGCCTGCCTTACCATCGATCGAAAGGGTGTATCAGTGGGCAGGAAAGCAGTGCGAGATGGGGCTGGGGGGTGGGGTGACCTACATAGTGCCCCTGTGTCACTGAGGTGGCCTTGAAGTCCAGACAAGTACTCATGTTTCTGCCCTGTGATGCTCCATTGAATTCAGTCACGCTCTCTCTCTCTCTCGCTCTCTCGCTCTCTCTCTCACTCTCTCTCTCTCGAGTGCATGCTGGGATTGCGTGAGTGCCGTGAGTGTGAGTACGACTGAACGGCGTCTGTGGCTATCTTTAAAACTCTATCTTTTGTTTGGCCTTATATGTGTTGTATCATTGTTTTATCTTATTATTTGGGACTTAGTGTGGTTGACTGTTTTGGGGTTGGAGGTGAAGAAGAACCCCCGCACCGGCTTACAGCTGGCCGAGGGGTGTAACAATGGAATTTGAGGCCTTGACACGTCGTCACGGCGTGAAGGTGATCTCTGATGTTAGTGTGGAGGTTTGTAGTTGTAGACATTGTCCAAAGTGGTGTTGTGCTTAATGGCACGTTCAATCCTGTTGTACCCCTGAGTTTGCCCTCGACTAAGATTGTCATTTCGAATATTCCCCCGTTTCTTTCTGACCGATTAATTAGCACTGAGCTTTTGCGTTATGGTAAACTTGTTTCTCCAATCAAGAAAATTCCAATTGGCTGCAAATCGCCATTACTTAAGCATGTTGTCTCCTTTAGGAGACAAGTTTACATGATCCTAGACAGCGGTGATGAGCTCAATTTGACTTTCCGTTTTAACGTTGACGGGTCTTATTATATAGTTTTTGTGACATCTGATACCGCCATGAAATGTTTTGGTTGTGGGATGATGGGACATCTTGTTCGCGCGTGCCCATCTAAATCTCACAGTGAGGATGCTGGAGGGCGAATGCCAGCAGCAGCCAGTGCCGAAGGAGGCGAACCTACGACAGGTGGGTCTGTGGCGGAGGAGTCTGCCACAGTCGGGGATAACCAACCCGAGCCTAGCAGCTCGGTGTCTACAGCAGATAGGCCTGAGCTTGCGGGGACATCCACCACTACTGTGTTAGGTAGGGCTGAGCTTATGGTGGAGGAGTCCGCTGTGATCCGAACAAACCACCGAAAAAACCCCGGCGATTGCGCCTGCACTGGCGGTCGTTACAGAGGATAAATTCTCTGCAGCCGAGTCTGCATTTGAATCGGTTTCACCAACGATTGCCTCAGCTGTGTCTGATGTGACTGTTGAGGAAAAGGCTGACGAGTCAGAGTCTTTGCCGAGTGGGGGGGAGCCTGGTGGTGCGTCTGCTGCTGGCGGGTAGGCCTACGTCCGCCTCAGGTGGGTTAACGCGACTTACTAACTTCAGACCCGAAACTAAAAGTAGCCCGTAAAACTGCTCCGTGCGTGTCAGATGGTAGTGACATGGAGGCCGAAACAACTGTTTTTAAAATGCCCAAAAGGAAATCTAGCCGTAGCGATGATCACAGCACAAAAAAGCAGGCTAAACAGAAAGAACATGCTAACTATACCGAGTCGGACAGTGATGGCTATTCCACCGATTCGAGCAGGTTTTCCTGGTCTGGTAGCGATAATGTGATGTACAGAGCTAGCGACATAAGTAATTTTTTGGCTGAAACAAAAGGGAAAAGGGGGGGGTTCGAGTCGAGGATCATTTCCTTGACAGTATGCAGTTTATAAACGATGTCTGTCATCATAGACAGGAAGGGGCCTTTGATGACCTGGAACTTCACCGTCTCCGGAAACTTATTGGTAAACTTAAGAAAGAAAATAGCGATGCACTCGCGAATTAACTGCGGCTTTCTCTTCCATCACGTGTTTTTTCTCTGTCTCTTTCCTTCTTTATATGAACATATGAACAATATTAGGATTACTACCCTTAACATTAACGGAGGAAGGGACTTTAGAAAAAGAGCTCAAATTTCTGAGCTTTTACAGCAAAAGGCAACAGATGTTGTGTTTTACAAGAGACACATAGTGATATCGATAACGCTACAGATTGGGCAAGAGAGTGGAATGGGCTGACTATTCTCAGCCATAACACGTCTGACAGTGCTGGAGTGGCACTGTTGTTTTCATGCAGCTTTATTCCCCTGTCATACAGCATTGAAGAAGTGATTAAGGGGCTTTTTTTAAAAGTACACGCAACGTTTGAGAATGCGTTTTTGTTTTCATGTGTGTTTCGCACCGACCTCCGCCACAGATAGAGTAGCTTTTCTTAAAAGCGTTGAATGCCTCAGTGAAGAACTGTAGTGATAATGAACTCCTTATCCTAGGCGGCGATTTTAATTGCACAGAGGCAAGACTTGATCGGAATCATGCTGAACCCCACATGGTTTCACGTAGCCATCTCATTGAGGTGATAGTTGAGAGTAACTTATGCAATATTTGGAGGAACCTGCACCAAAGTGAGAGGCAGTACACTTGGGCGCACTACAGGGGAAACACGATGTCATTAACTAGGCTTGACCGGTTTTATTCTTTTAAGTAATGTTAAACACAAGAGTGCATACTGGCATTTCAATGCATCACTTTTAGATGATTTCAATTTTAAAGAATGTTTTATTTATCTCTGGAATATACTCAAGGCAGACAAGGAGCTTTACTCCTCACTGTCTCAGTGGTGGGATATAACAAAAACGAAAATTCAACAATTCTGCCAAGGTTACACTTGCAATGTCCCTCAAGAACCTTGAAGTTGACATAATTGAAATGCAGAACCTGATGGGAACATCTGGTACTGGGCAGTACACTGAGACTTACAACACAAGGAAGGTGGCATTATCTGAACTAATACGGCTCACAGCTCAAGACGCATTGATTAGATCACGTTTCAGAAACATCTCAGAGATGGATGCTCCCTCCAAGTTCTTTTTCAATCTTGAAAAGAAAAATGGTCAAAAAAGATATATTCATGCTCTACGGGCCCAGTCTGGCACCCTAGTGACTGACACAATTGAGATACGGAAGCTAGCTGTTCTCTTTTATGCTGATCTGTACAAAAATGAGCACAATGAACACCCAGATGTGGAGGCTGATTTTTTTCAGAATTCACCCACACTTTCGCGAGGGATTCAGTTCACGATGCTTGGTGAAGATATATCCTTAGAGGAGCTTCACAATACCCTTATGGCTATGGAGAATGGGCGGGCACCAGGTATTGACGGCTTGTCTGTTGAGTTCTATAAGGCCTTTTGGCCAGTTCTGGGTGAGGACTTTCAAGAGGTGCTCACTGAATGTTTAGGTAGGGGGGAGTTACCACTATCTTGTAAGAGAGCAGTGCTCACCTTACTACCAAAAAAGGGCGATATGAACGAGCTGAAGAACTGGCGTCCAGTCGCTCTGCTCTCTACAGATTACAAGATTTTTTCTAAAGTTTTGGCCACTAGATTGGGGAAGGTCGTGGCAGAGGTTATACACATAGATCAAACATACTGTGTACCTGAGCGGTCCATCTTTGATAATATCCAACTAGTCAAGGGTGTCTTAGACGTCTCCAATCTACTTGGTCTCAGAACAGGTCTCATCTCTTTAGACCAAGAGAAGGCCTTTGATCGCGTTGAGCATGCTTTATCTGTGGAAAGTCCTGACACACTTTGGTTTTAGTAGGAATTTTATAGCAATGATCCAGGCCCTGTATTGTAATATTGAAAGTGTCTTGAAGATCAACGGGTGGTTTTGTGCGCTCCCTTCAGAGTTCAAAGGGGTGTCGACAAGGTTGTTATCTATCTCGAATGCTGTATGCATTAGCCATTGAACCCCTGTTAAATAAGCTGAGGGCTAAGCTCTCTGGGTTTTCAGTGCCTTTGTGTCACGATGTGTTTAATGTTTCAGCCTATGCTGATGATTTAATTGTGATGGTCAGTGAGCAAAAGGACATTGACATGTTAACCAACATAATAGGCACCTTTGGTTTGATTTCATCTGCAAAGGTGAATTGGAACTAAAAGTGATGCTTTTTCTTTTTTGGGGACTGGTCAGGGGTACAGCTAAGGCTTCCTACTGGCCTTGAATGGAAAAGGGGTGGGCTTAAGTACCTAGGAGTCTATTTGGGAGATCAGGACACTATGAGGAAAAACTGGGAGGGGGTTCTGGAGAAAATTAAGGGGCGATTAAACAGGTGGAAATGGATCCTTCCACACGTTTCCTACAGGGCGTGTTCTTATCGCCAATAACCTTGCTGCTTCCTCTCTGTGGCACAGATTAGCCTGTATTGATCCTCCAACAGACCTTTTAGCTACCATTCAAGCTCTATTAGTTGATTTTTTTTTTTGGGACAATCTGCACTGGCTACCCCAGAGCATGCTGTACCTGCCTAAAGATGAGGGGAGGGCAAGGGCTTGTGCAGTTGTCTAGCAGAGCGCAGCCTTCCGTCTTGCGTTTCTGCAAAGGTACCTTCTGGTCCACAAGATCTGATTTGGAGGCCTTTGAGAGTGTAATCCTTCGGACAACAGGAGGATTGGGATTGGACAAAACACTTTTGGACGGATACTAAGAGACTGAATGTATCAGCATTGCCGTCTTTTTTTACAGAGGACTGTTTGCTATCCTGAACTTTTTCAATATGCAAAGAACTGGAACTAACACGTCACTGCATTGGCTTCTGGAAGAGCCTTTGGTTTATGGCTCCCGATTTGACATCGCTGGGAGCGAGAACCCCACACTGACAAGGATACTATGTGACTCTGGTGTCAAGATTAGACAGTTAGTGGACATTGCAGGGCCTGATCTGGTTTGTTCTGAGGAACTAGTATTAAGCCTAGGGATAAGGTCCATCACGATGTCATCAACAAACTGTTGGGTAGGTGGAAGGCACTCCCACGGCTGAGGAATGTGAAAGACTAAAACAGTACTGTTTGGGGTTAGACCCTCCTGATCAGGAGGATCCTTTTCTCAATGTATGTGTTAGGCCAAAACTGGGTGACTGTGCAGGGGTTATTTTGGAGAATAAAGAACGAACAGAGATTGTTTTGGATGACTCTTGTAGTAAACCTCTGTACAAAATGTGTGTCATTGTTCTAAACAAACAGAAATTGAATGCGAGAGTTGACACTCCTTGGCGAAATGTTCTGGGTCTAGATGATACTGTAAAACCTGAATGGAGGGCACTCTATAAACCACCGTTGAGGAAACAAGTCTGTGATTTGCAGTGGAGAGTTCTCCATGGTATTGTTGCAATTAATGCGTTTGTGTCCATCATAAACCCAGGGGTTTGTCAGGACTGCCCTTTTTGCTTTCAGAGGGAGACAGTGTTTCACTGTTTCTCGCAATGTTTGAGGTGGTCACCTTTGTTTAGGGTTTTAGAAGGCCTTTTTCAAGTTTTTGATGAAGCTTTTTCTTTGCAAATATTTGTTTTTGGTTTTGAATATACCCGGTCACATAGAGTAAAATGTCAGTTGATTAATTTCCTTTTGGGCCAAGCAAAAATGGCCATTTACATAAGCAGGAGAAACAAAATGGTCACCAATCTAGATGCTGATGTTGTAAATGTTTTCTCAAGATTGGTCAAATCTAGTGTGCTGACTGATTATTACTTCTACAAACATATGCAAACTCTTGAAACATTTGTTGATAAATGGTGTTATGGAGGTGCAATATGCTCTGTGATTAATGAGGAGATAGAATTTTGTTCTGCTTTTGTGTAAGGCCCAGTTATTTTACTTTTTTTGAGCTGTGACTGACGTGACCTTGAGTTGTTAAGACTGTTGTACAATAAAGCGCAATTCAAATATCTCTCTCTCTCTCTCTCTCTCTCTCTCTCTCTCTCTCTCTCTCTCTCTCTCTCTCTGTCTGTCTGTCTCTCCCTCTCCCCGCTGTCTGCTTGTAGAAACAAGAGGCATGTTGGCCATTTGCTGAACACAAGCAATGCCTGAATCTTTGTGTTTAACAGAGGAGTTGGAGTAATAGTTAAAGTAACCAGTCATATTTATGTGTTTGTGTATTGTTAAATGTCCAAGCATTGTTGTGGAACTCTGAATCATCATGTTGTGTTGTTGTCTGTGAGACTGAATCTGTGTGTGTTTTATTTATACTGTGTGTGTGTGTGTCCGCACCTGTCAGGTAAACCAGTGAAGCTGAGCCCTCGGGCAGAGGAGGTGGGCCTGTTCTTTGCCCAGATGCTGGACCACGAATACACTACAAAAGAGGTGTTTCGGAGCAACTTCTTCAGGGACTGGAGGAAGGTGAGTCTCAGCCGGGAGCCAATCCAGCTCCCGCTCCACTCCTGTTCTGTGGTTGCCATGGAAATGGAGAATGAAATGAACAAACAAAAAACGTTTTATTTGTTTTTCCAACTGTAAGTAACTTTTCAAAAATGCTATTTTGATGTTCTAGTCAGAACCCAAATGCATCTCTGATAAATGATAAAATATTGAGCAAACCATGCCATTGGTTGATTCTCTCTCAGTGGATGGATGGTTGCTGTGTTGACCAAGAGCATCCTCCTGACTGAATGCTTTCAGAGGCACCTATAGGCTCGACTATTCATGTTGAGCCTTTTATAGGTGATGACAGACAAACACACAGACACCTGTTTTATAGGTGATGACGATTTAGCTTTGCAACCTGCACTGTGGCAGACTTTCAGTGTCTGTCTGACACAGGAAGCTAAAAACTTCACCCTTGAGGGTGTGTGTGTGAGTGTGAGGATGGGGGACAGGAACGCTCCTGAGATGTCCTCTGTCTCAGCCTTACTTTCCACGTCTCTCCTGAGGGATGACTTATGTGTGCAGCTGCCAGCTTTCTGTGCTCTGCCACTCTTTCCTCCTGTAGTATGGTAATCTGCCTTCTTAAACTGCAGAGTGAGATGACTGAGGATTTGCTAGGGGAGAGATATATTTGGGGGTACATTTTTCTGAAGGGAGGAGTAGAAGGGGTGGAGTGGGGGTGCTCCCTCTCTCACCCACTGCGCACCCTACCAAGCCCAGAGGCATATCATGCAGAATTAATTTCGTGCTGGTTAATGCTCAATGCTCTTGAAAATACGATTTGTGTAAAGGCATTGATATGCTAATCCAGACAACTCGCTCCCCGCATGCGAACAAATCCAATTAAACTGCTTTATTATAACAAGGCAGCCTCGCCTTGCCTCGCTGCCTCAGTCCCCGCCCACCGGCTGCCCCGTCAGTCACTCACACGGAGACGACGACGACGCTACTGCCATCACTACAGAGAGAGAGAGAGACACATCTCTGTAGATAGAACTGGCACAGACTGGAATGGTCACTCCCTCTCACAGGTGAAGCCTCCCGTCTATCTGTATCAAGGTGTGAGGATGTGATGAGCTGCAGCTCAAACAAGGAAATTATCTGTGAGGAGTGAGTGGTGCCATTAACACCTAATCCCCCCCACCCCTGTGTAATTGACAGATTGATTCATTCACTCTCCTCCTGAAGCTAGTGTGTAGTGTAATGAGTGTCTTGGCACAAAATGGCTGCCACGCATCACCCAGGTGGGTGCTACACCCTCATTGGGAACTACTTTAGGCATCTGCATAAAGCGTGTAGTTTTGCTGTTGACATATTATGGGAAGGGTTAGGAGGAAAGCCTACTATTTTGTGGCTGATTTCTGTGTAAAGAGCAGTGGGCGCCTGGAGCTCCACCTGAACTTTGGGCGCCTGGAGCCCCAGTTGCCCAGCCATAGCCAATACACAAGGTCAGAAATAGTGTTCAAACAGCAGACGTTTTTTTCCAGAATAAGGGCACAGAAAGGCCTATTTGAGTCCTGTCTCCCAGGGTGGCCGACCGGTAGTCCTCTCACCAGGCTGTAATTGCTCTGTTGGAAGGTTTTTTATTTCTGAATGCCCCAATCACACAGTAGGCTGCCATTTTTTATTTCTACATGCTAGGTAATGGCAGCTGCCCAGCTAGCTGCCCATCCATGTTTCCTGGCAACCACAGAAAATTAAGGCTGTCAAGACCTCCAAAGTATTTGTAAAAGTCTTTTGAGTAAGAGTTTTTAGTTGGGTCCTTTGAATCGACATAGTTTTCATCTATAATGTGTGTGTGTGTGTGTGTGTGTGTGTGAGATCAGGAAATGAACTTGGAGGAGAGGACACTGATTGCTGATCTCAACAAGTGTGACTTTGGAGAGCTCCATGCAATGCACAAGAGTAAGGTGGAAGCTCGGAAGAACATGACCAAAGAGGAAAAACAGGTGTGTGTGTGTGAATTTGATTGACCATTCAGACAGAACAAAGTGCATTAGCAGTTCCAAACAGGATTGAATTAGCCCTGCTAATGTACAGACATAGTTCCAGCTGTAGCAGACTGTCTTCAGGCAGAGACAGCGGTGTTGTCATTGCCAGCATAATTACCCATCAAAATACAACACAATGACAGTGAATTAGACTAGAGCATCTCAGAAGAAAATTGTCTCAGTAAGAAATTGATTGTGTTTTTTTTATTTATGAACAAAAGAGATCTGATATGCTTTAAATTGAATGTTTGAACAAGTTTGATAATTAAAAAAAAAAAGAGTCTACACAACACGCATTTGCAAAATACACGTTCATGTTTTGGGCTCTGTATATTTCTTTGAGTATTGGACTGTAGAAATCAGCAGAATACTTGTGTTGTGCCACATTTGCGCCCATGCTAGGTGATCAAGGACGCCAATCAGAAGATTGTGGACGAGTTTGGTTTCTGCTTGCTGGACCACCATAAGGAACGCATCGGCAACTTCAAGATTGAGCCGCCAGGTCTGTTCCGTGGCCGCGGCGAGCACCCCAAGATGGGCATGCTCAAGAAGAGGATCCAGCCGGAGGATGTCATCATCAACTGCAGCAAGTCAGAGACAAAACAAACACAAGCATTATTATGGTCCTATGTTTTTAAAGCAACACCAAAGAGTTTTTTGTACCTTAAAATAATGTTTCCAAACTTGCTTCAGTGGTTCAACAGGGTGAACGACGCTTCTGCATTCACTTTGCAGCCCTCTATCGGCTATAACCGAACTATAATTTTTCTAGATCGGGTAGCGGATCTGTAGTTCGATGGAATGAGATTTTACAAGTTGGGGTTGGGTTTGAGTTAGAAAGATGTTTAGCTTTGGGATACGGCACAGAGCAGATGTCCGAATGGGTTCAAATGATTAGTTAGTATTTCAGCATAGTAAGGTTAGGGTTAAAGCATATCTGTCCTAGGGTCTTTTTGTGAATGTACCCGAGTCAAACTTTCATTTAAAAGCATAATAACGACGTAAGCGCCACTTTTAAGATTGTATTTTCGTTCGGGTCTAATGGCCTTTTAAATGGGAGTTTTAGGGGCACTACTATGATTGCATCAAAAAAGACCCTAGGTTACATTTACATTAGTTCTTCAGTAAGAGTCTCGTCAAAGTGACTTGCTGTACAATATACCTTTCCATCAGTAAATGTGCTCCCTGGGTTTCATGATTGTGGTGTTGATTTGCACCTTGCACTACACTACCAGCTTACTTCCAGCTGTCTCCACAGGGACTCCCGTATCCCAGAACCACCCGCAGGCCATCGGTGGAAGGAGGTTCGCCATGACAACACGGTGACCTGGCTGGTCAGCTGGACTGAGAATGTCCAGGGATCGGTCAAATACATCATGCTCAACGCTAACTCCAAGCTGAAGGTGAGTTAACAGAGAGAACAAACAGACAGGCAGATGGGTGTGTAGACAGACTAGGGGTGGGCGATATGGACAAAAAATAATATCTCTATTTTTTTGTGATTTTGACGATAACGATAATTAGTCGATATCCTTTAAAAGAAATGTGTAAAAGTCTGAGTTACTTTACAGCTCATTATTTATGAATAGCATCAATACAATAATAACAAATAACCTAACCTGTGACTTTTTAACCAAATCAACCAATGCATTGTCACTCTGACACATTTCCAATTCTGCCCCCACTTGTGTGTGTGGCAATGACATGGTCTAGCCAGCTACATTAGGCCATCCTTAAAAATATTTTCGTTTGCCGTAACCCGACCGACCCTGTCAATTTAGAACCGACCCAAATATTTATTTTTTTCCCCTTTTAGTCCGACCGACTTGCCGGTTGTAAACTTGCGTTAATACCGACCGATTTGTTTTTTTTACTCTAAACAACCAATACAAATGCAATAAAATAATATTTCTTTTAGTAGGCCCAAGTATTGTGAATACAAATTGCCTACATGCAAACGTGGCTCACTTAAAAAAAAAAAACCTGTGGCGTCATCTCTACACCATTGGTTTTCGCATGCCACACTATGGCCTACCCCGTTTCATTCACACAAACTGATAAGCGCTTTTTTTGGCACGACGAAGTTCTGGAAGAACTGTGGCCAGATCTTTTCTCATCCCTTCTCCCCTTAGTTTAACGGTGACCGTGTCGGAGTATTGAAATTGGTTGTGGTCTATTCAGCATTTCTCAAAATATGGGTCCATAACATGGAGACTGCTGGTCAGCGGAGTCGTGGAGTGAAAATAGGCCCGGTGCTTCATCTGATAATTTGCTGCGCAGTTGATCAAGAAACCGCGGATCGACGAAAAAAAGAAAACAAAGCGTTTCTGCTATCGATGTCATTAAACATGGAGCCCTACAATTAAGTGGTGGTATGAGCATTCATTCAATGGCGTCTCTTGTGAGAAACTGAAACTAATCGATAGCGTTGGTATCAAAGCTCCGCTTCAACCTGTTGGAAGGCTATTTATTTATTTACGAAACTTAATAGAACGGCGTTGTTTTGGAACTTCCTTAGAAACAGAGCAGAGACTGTATAATACACTGTATAGCATTGAGTATTGTATAGTCAAATTTCAATATAACGTGGCCAAGAGCTATTGTAGCCTTCTTTCTGGGTACATGTAGATGAGCCCTATGACCCAAAAGTCTGCCATGACCGGGCCTCAGGTCAAAGAAGTTTGAGAAAGGCTGGTCTATATAACCTGCATCAGAATGAGGTTTGCAATGAATTGCGCCCTGAAGGCGCGGGTTGAAGACCCAGTCAGTTACGATCCGCGATATGCACATTTGTGTAAATTCATTCCTACGTAATCACCATGACCAAAATTGTACTTTTTTTTTTACTTTGAATCTTGAAAAAAAAAATATTGACCTACCTACCGACCCATTTTTAATTTTTTTTGGCTGTTACTGCAAACAAAAATATTTTTAAGGATGGCCTTAGAGAAGATGAATAGCCTAACAGTTTCCCAAGAGAAAGTCTGAAGCTGAAGTTCCCTTCAAAAACCTTTACTTAGGATTCACTGTAAAACTAAGCAGACCAACAGAGTACATCTCAGTCATATCCTTCGAGGTTTTGTTTAAGAGAAATCATGTAGGCTAACATTCCAAGTTACAGAATAGAAACTAATGCGTTAGCTTATGGCTAATGTATATGAGAAATCCCATAGAGATGCTAACGGTTAGCATAATCGATATTAGAGCAAACTTCAGTCCATTTACAAAAGGGTTAGGCCTACATGAGAAGAGTTCTTTGTTTACAACTGACTATTAAAATACTCAAAGGCTAATGTTTTCTCTCCATATAATACCATGTAGGAAAAAATGTGATTCATCAATGCTACTTGAACAGAAGTAGCCGCACAAAATCCCAAGTGCTACTCTTGCTGTACAAAATAAACATTAGGCGTGCATGTGACAATGTGGACCCACTAGTGATCATGTGACACTTGCTCTGCTGCAGCCAGGGGCTTCTCTCGCATAGGCGACACCTCCTGGATTTAGTGAATTTATGGGGTTTCAATGCGTGTTTTCGAGTGTTTTTTCCCCCATAAGTAATTTAAATACTCGATAATGTAAATTTGCACATCGTTAAAACAACAATCACAATATTATCGCAGACGATATATATCGCCCACCCCTAAGACAGACATACAAGCAGGCAGACGGGCAGGCAGTGGAGACGCTGGAAGACAGACAGCAGTGTTTCCCAGAGAATTGAATTCCATTTGTGGTGGTTGGTTTGCAGAATTAACTTGAATGCAGCAGTTTTTAGCAAATTAGCACAGCGTGGTTATGATTCTTACCAGATTTAAGCACAATTTAGTACAACCTGGAAAATCATTGTGTGGTGGTCAATGTTGATATTGTGGTGGGCCGCCATAAATAAGTCAATGTATGGGAAACACTGGACAGACAGACAGGCAGGCAGATGAGTCGGTAGACAGGCACACAAGCAGGCAGACGGGCAGGCAGTAGATAGTGAGGCAGGCAGACAGTGGGACGCTGGCAGACAGACAGGCAGGCAGGCAGGCAGGCAGGCAGGCAGGCAGGCAGGCAGGCACTCCTGTTAGCCAGTGTGAAGCTTTGTGTGAAGTTAATTGCTATGAGATGTGTTGGATTGAATGTTGGAAATGTAGAAAGGCCGGCAAACTTCAGGTCATTGTGTTTAGGTAATTTATTTATTTTATTTTTTTTTCATTTTTGTGTTTGCTGCCTCTCTGTGCGAGATTTCATAGTGTTTGTGCTCGAGTGAAACACATTATTTGCTTATGTTGAGTAGGCCTACCTACCACTTTAGCACAAGTTGCTGTGCAGCATTGCTCTGTTCCGCTGCCTTCCCTAAGGCGCTTCATCCCTCCTCTCTGGCTAGCTGCTTCCCATGCACCACTGGCCATAACAGATCAGGAGCTTTGAGGAGCTTGGCTTTATCTTTGCAAGACTTTAGAAAGCCCTCAGATTAAATCCAAGCCACTTTGATGGCAAGAATGCATTTGATGGTAGCTAGCTATTGACAAGACTCGAGTAAGTTTGCGCGCCTAAGTAACTCACTGCCCCAGAAAAGTGTTCATTTGGTGTTTTTTTTTTTTTTTTTTTTTTCCTTCTTCCTTCTTCCCTACCCTCTTTCCGTGTCTTTTTGACTCCTCCACTCCATTGCCCTTCAGCCCCCCCCCTCTCTCTGTCTCTCTCTGTCTCTCTCTCTCTCTCTCTCTCTCTCTCTCTCTCTCTAAAGCTGATTACATTTAACTTCAGAGCGTTTCCTGTGTTTAATCAAGCAGAATAAGGGTGGAGTGTAGCAAGAGAGGCTGAGCGGGAGTCAGGCGGCAGGGAGAGCGTGAGGGAGAGAGCGAGGAGTAAGAAAGAGGGAGGGACAGGAGAGAGAGGTCCTACTTCATCTTGTGGATCATCAACGGTGTGTGGGTGCTTTGACCTCATTTGTCTTTCTCCTGTCCCCACCTCCTCGGCCCCCTAATCCAATCAGGAAGTGGCGCTGTCAAGAGGGCGCCCATCACTCAAGCGCATGGGCCACCGCGAGCCCAACTGCTCGCACGTCTCCTGCTGCCAGTCTCTCGCTCCGCTCGTTTATCTCACACGCCCACCTTTTACACAGCACTCTGTCTCCACCTTATCTAACCCGGCTTTCAAATGGGGCTTTCTCCTGTGTGTGTTTGTGTGTGTGTGTGTGTGTGTGTGTGTGTGTCAATAGGACTGGGGTAAAGAACTAGTTTGTAGGTGTCTGCTGTTAAAAACTTGTGTGTGTGTCTGACTGTCATTGATTGTGTTAGTTTATATGTGTGTTACTTGTGTTTATATGCATGTTTGTGTGCACATTTGTGTGTGTGTGTGTGTTTGTGTTGATGAGGTTGTGCTGTGTCCTTCAGGGTGAGAAGGACTGGGAGAAGTATGAGGTGGCTCGTCAGCTGAAGAGCCGTGTGGGCCAGATCCGGTCTCAGTACCTGGAGGATCTCAAGTCCAAACAGATGGTCACTCGCCAGAGAGCCGTGGCCCTCTACTTCATCGACAAGGTGACATAGAACCGGGTGTTAGCTCTCTTTCTCTCTCTCACTTTCTTGCTTAGTTGCTTGATTACTCACTCTCGGTTTTTCCCTAATTTTCTCTCATTATGTCCATCCCTCGCTCTATCCTTCCTTCCTTTGTCTTTCTGTGCCTCTCTCTTCCTCTCTTTCTATCCATTTCACTTTCTTTCTCTCACACAAACATTTATCTTGTTCTCTTTCTCTCTCTCTATCTATCTATCTATCTATCTATCTCTTTGAGTCTCTCTCTTCTTTCTTGCCCCTGGAGAGATGGATGGCCCCTGAGTCGAAGTCGAAACCCCAGGGCACCTCTGCATGCTTTAGAGCTTTCGAGAGACTTGGCCGGCTCAGTAGATTGTGTCTTGATGAAGTGACCTTTTCAGCAGCCAAGAGCATCCTCAGCACAGATAGTGAGAGTCTGGCACCGTGTGGCCCTCCTACCAGAGACATTTTTTAGGGTGTTTTCACACTTGGTCCCTTTCAGGCTTCTAAACAAACTCAGATCGATGACTCAGCATTTTTTGTGCATATGTGAACACGCCAACCGAACTCAGACCCCATATAATGCGAATCGAACTGAGACCACCAGGGGAGGTAGTCTCGGCACGGTTCGCTTTGAAGTCCGTGGCACGGTTTGCATTATCTGTGCATTGGGAACACAAATTGCCCTGGGTTCTCTTTCACATTTTGCATTGTAGGCTAGCCTATTTTGTCCTACTTGACTTTCCATTGCCAAAAGAGAAAGCATGTTGTTTAAGTTATTATTTAAAAAAAACAACAACTTATCATTAGGCTTGTGATAGGCCTACAGACATTTGTAATTTGGCTACAAATTTGGTGTGTTCTAACATTAATGTTTGGCTGAATATCTTTTCATCCAAGCTATTGGTAGCCTAACTAATAAAGAATTAGATAGATAGCACTGGACAACAGACATAAAGTTTTGTTCAAGAAGCAAAACGTTTTATCATTATGAGGGACAATATCAAGTTGAACACAAAAAAAATGTTGGTGGTGATTTTCATGATCAGCAGCCTAAAACTCCATAAAACATGGTAAAGCGCTCTTGGAAAGGCCAAAACAGCATAATTGTTTATCACTCAAGATTGGTAATTGCAAACGTGTTCAGCATGCCAAATCTTTGTAAGTCAAAATATTTAAATGTATTTCTGCCAGATCTACAATCTCAAAACACTGAAATAAATGCAATCGTATGAGAGGTGACCATACCTTTATGATCTAAGATGCTAACTAAATTGGACATTGTATTTTTCACCCAAAGCCTTCAGGTCATTTGTATGCTAGTTGTCTTTTAGTCATTTAGTTAATGCTTTAATATGGCTTCTTAAGGTAAGATCTTAATCTGCTCAAACACACAGTATTTAGTCTGGCTTTTGGACTCAGTCCCAGAGTTGGCTTGAGTGGAAGCAATGTTAGCTCAATCAAATTTATAATCATAGGCCACAGAACCTGTGTCTGACCCGAAACCTGTGAAGAACTACTCCAGAATGTCCTGCCAAGTCTTAGAGTCTATCTAGGAGCGTTTTATGATCTGCCCAGTCAGAACAGAGCAGGCATCCAGCTGAGCTGTATCATGGCCAAAATAAAAAGTATCCGCTTCAAGTCGAGCAGTCTCGGTACATTGATAGGGTCAAAACCCCCGTTTTTAACCTCCACGTATTTCAGGTTAAAGAATATATTGTAAGAAAGGCTTTGTAGATCACTCTTCTAAGATGCTCTTCAGTAGTGGTATTGCAGAAGAGATGAGAAGTATGAATGTAAAAGCAGCCATCGATACCAACTAAGACCTCCTGCAGAAATAGCAGATATTTCCTTTGTGTCAATGTAAAAGCGTGAAGCATGTAACATGATTTGGTCAGACGGGGAGCTGTATGAAAGGATCTGACTGGTCTGGGGTAGTAGCAGCAGATTAGAGTTTAGATTCTCTGCCCGAGCCCACGGGCCACGAGCCCACTATCCTCGGGCCGGGCCCTTGATCAAGCATGTGTGTGTTTTTTTTATTATCATTATTTTTTTTTAACCATTACTATTAGCCTAATGGGTGGGGAGAAAGCTATGCTGTAATCAGAAATATTATATATATTTTTAGCAAAGTAGGCCTAAGTAACAAATGTGTACAAAGTTGCACAAGTTAGGCTACAAAGTTATCGGAACTCCCCCTATTACCGTCGGTCCCTTATTTCCACCGTCTTGCGTGTATGTGTCACTTAATATCCATTTCTATACAAACCAAGACAGCGGACTCCTAAAGAAATGCAACCACCCATACCATAGGTGTAGCTAAATTAGCTATGTACCAAAAATGACATTTTACCGTGACTCGAAGAGCTGTAAACAGTGTTGTAATGCTGCGTGTACACAACCGCTTGGAGCTCCAGTGGAATTGTAATTTCATGACGAGAACGGTCTAACCGTTCATGTGCCGTTGGGCTATTATTTCAACCGAAACTGCATAGCAAAACTTATCATATCAAGAATAGTTCTTTTTTGAGTAATTATTTTCTTATTTTATTTCATTCATTTATTTAATGTTTTTTTTGGTATATTGACTCAGCCAGTTAGATAGCAAGCTAAGTCTACTTCCAGACAGGTGACACATTTTTAAGTTTTCATTTCCTGCTATTAAGAATCACAATTTTGTCTATTAAAACCATCTCTAAATGATAAAAAAGTAAAAATCATTTTGAGTTCGTATTTTCGTATAATATGTAATTTGCCACCGCTGTAAAGTGCTGGAAAAGCTTGAGTAATACCAAGCATGCAAAAACCTCACTTTCAGAATCTTACCTGTGTGTGTGTGTGTGTGTGTGTGCGTTCATGTATGTTTCCTTACAATATGATTCTGTGTGTATGTCCACACATGTTTATGTGTTTGCCCTACAGCTGGCATGATATGACGGTGTTTCCCCTACAATGTATTCATCAGCGGCGCAGCGCCGCTCCTGGAATTCAAGCGCCACTGCGAAAAAAGTTGCCTAATTAAAAAAAAAAAACACGCAAGTCAACTGCTGCCGTTCGTTCAGGTTTGATGTCAACAAATAATAGTAGGCTAACGTTGAAGGCGCAGTCAGGGATTCCACAGGAGATCACGCTTGTTTGTGTTTGTTTAAGTTTATTAGCCTACATTATGTTAACCAAGGAACCAAATTAAACACGCCAGCGAGATTGCCCAAGTAGCCTATTCCCAGATAAACTCCACGCATTGTTTCAATTTTGTTTGTGATACAGGCAATGCTTTCAAGCCCTGTGTTGCTAACATACCTAGGCTGTGAAACTAAGGTCTAGCTAGCCTATTGGTGGGTTTAATTGAATTTCAGTAATAGGATCATGAACCATTTACATCTGGAGATAGTTTGTAATTCCTGTAGAGCTCACCAAAATTATAGAAATGATACAAGACACTTATCTCCTATAATCCAAGATAGAATTTCCTCGAGTTTTTGAGCATTTATTTTACCAAATGACATGGAAAACATAATTAATTTCATCCACATATTCTTATGCACCATGCACAACAACGCTACTAAGTAAATCAAGCAAGACTCTCGGGCGTCATGACATTGAAGTGACAGGCACTCAATTCGACTTGCACAGCACCAATACAGTGTAATGACATGAAAGAGAAGTCTATATAGTTTATACAGTGCTGTGCCAAAGTTAAGACACCCATGCTGAAATTGACTAAAGGAAGGAATAAAAAAACATGTTTTGCCTTTTGTCTTAATGCCTTAATTAAAAAAAATAATAGGACATAAATTATTTTTTAATGTATCATGTATCGTAAATAAATAAATGTTATTATATAAATAAATGTCTGAACTTATGCACAGCGCTGTATATTCTAAATAGTAATAGTTTGTACAGTGGCCTACAGTGTACAGTTGTACAGTGGCTAATTACTAATAATGTAAATGAAAAAGGTGAAAGAAAAACATGAATAATCCTGTAATTCAAGTACTGCAATAATCATGCTTTGTAAATGCTTGTGTTGATAGTTATGTCATAATTTGTAACTCAATCTGTCCATTTCTTTCACAAAATCCACCAGAAGTCACCATTTAAGGAGTATTTTTTTCAATGTTTTCTTTTTGGGGGGTGGGGGGTGGGGGGGCTTCCTATGATCAACAGCACCGCTGCTGGAAAAATTTCTAGGGGAAACACTGTATGAACAGGTTTGACATTAATTCTAGTGGAAGCCAAGAGCTGTATAACAGCTGTGAAGCGGTTACACCAAGCATACCAAAAAAAAACCCTCACTTTAAGAATATACAATATGATTCTGTGTATGTCACGGCCGTGTGTGTGTGTGTGTGTCCTTCCTGCAGCTGGCTCTGAGAGCGGGTAATGAGAAGGAGGAGGGCGAGTCGGCCGACACCGTGGGCTGCTGCTCGCTGCGTGTGGAGCACATCACCCTCCACGACACACTGGCTGGAGAGAGCTGCGTGGTGGAGTTTGACTTCCTGGGTAAAGACAGCATCCGCTACTACAACAAGGTCCCGGTTAGCAAACGGGTGAGGCCCAGCACTTCATCTGTCTCACACACACACACACACACACACACACACACACACCCACTCTGCTACCAGTCCACATTGATGGGGTCAATGTGGAGGTGGTTAGCACCTACAAGTATCTGGGTCTCCACCTGGACAATAAACTGGACTGGTCAGCCAACACTGATGCACTCTACAAGAAAGGGCAGAGCAGGCTGTACTTCCTGAGGAGGGCCATTGATCTGTTCAATGCCTCACTTAAGGAAAGAGGAGAGATAGACTTCTCTGCATAGTCTGTCTGCCTCTTCACCCCCTCCATGTTTGGATACTGTCTGTCCACTAGCCACTTTTACCCCTTTTACCACTGTCTTTATGCCTCACTGTTTGCGTGCTATATTTAAGCAATATAGCAGTGAGTGATGGGGTTGGTCATGGATATTCCCATCGGTGTTGTTCGTCAGAGCCACGGGGCGGAGGCCGAAAGTGGCATAGGCAACAACAGCCGTGGGAATATCCATGACCAATCCCACGATCACGAAAGTGCTAAATTGCTTTTATACAACAATTCTACAACAAACTAAATAATCTGAAAACACCCCATTATTATGACCGCCGCGCAGCTAAGCGGCGGTCATATAGGTTTAGTCAGATTTTTTTTTTTTTTTTTTTTTTTCTTTTTTCGCGATGTCCAAATTTCCGCCAATGATTCCGGGACACTGAAAGACCGGGTAGACAAAACTTGGTGGGCATGTAACCCCATATGGATAGCATGGAACCATCGTTTTTCGTTTTGATCTGTAGCCCCCCCCACGCTGGACTGCACCCCGAAAAGGAGGGTAGGGCAGACACAGTTTTCTGTGAATATCTCGAGAACCGTAAGGTTTAGGAGGACCACCTTTTTTTTGTATGTTGATCTCAAGGGCCATGTCAACCCATTCCATAACCACTAATTTCATGTATAGCGCCACCTAGTTAAACAAAAAAAGTAAAAATGAGGTGTTGTAATTGTAGGTATCTGTGACCTAACATAGTCAAAACTGCACGAAATTGGAAGTGTAGGATCATTTTGACACCTTCTGAATGCACGCCAAGTTTCGTGGAATTTTGTTCATGGGGGCCACACAATAAATTAATTTATATTACTATACACCAACTGGCCTGTAGGTGGCCGGAGACAGTTTTCTGTGAATATCTCGAGAACCGTGAGGGCCTAGGGGGTCCACCTTTTTTTGTATGTTGGTCTTAAGGGGCATGTCAACCCATCCCATTACCACTTATTTCATGTATAGCCACCTAGTTAAAAATTAAAAAGCACAAAAAAAAGGTGTTTTCATCTCAATATCTCTGGCTGACAAGGTCAAAACTGCACGAAATTAAAAGTGTAGGATCATTATGACACCCTCTGAATGCATGCCAAGTTTTGTGTACTTTCGTTCATGGGGGGCCTTACAATAAAATAATTTATGTGTACATTTAGTGACGACACCAACAAGGATTCCCGGGACACTGAAAGACCGGGTAGACAAAACTTGGTGGGCATGTACCCCCACATGGATAGCATGGAACCGTCATTTTTCGTTTTCATCTGCAGCCCCCCCGCTGGACTGGACCCCCCGAAAGGAGGGTAGGGCAGACACAGTTCTCTGTGAATCTTTTATGGTATGTTGGTCTCAAGGGCCCACATCAACCTGGCTCATAATCACTCATTTGTGATTTGCCCCGGTAAAAAATGAAAATCAGTAGGATTAAAAGAAAGCCAAAATAAATATTCATCATCATCATCATGGCTGCATTTTCAGTATTGGTCGTTTATCGCTTGTCCACTAGATGGCGATCGTTGCAGTGAGACGTAATTTTGTTGGAAGTTAAAAGTGGGTTGGAAAAAAAACAATGGACGCTTCATACAAGGACTGTAATTTACCGCAGCAAACATCTAATAAGGATAGGGACGATGTTCACATGAAGTGTAATTCCCATTTCTTCTTGAAGCCTAAATAAATCTGAGGATGTTTATCGGACATGCTTGGTTTTTACTGCAGATACGTTAATCTTGTAATATCAATAAGGACCTAGGTAATGTTACCGTTAAGCGTTGGTTGAGTGATGGAGGCATTTGATTTATTGCATTTGTAGAAAACTATAAATGCGGTTATACCAAGCAAAATGTATAGCAGCACTGTTTGTATCTTTCGACTGTCATTTATTGCACGCGGCTACTAAAAATCATTCTGTGCAATGGAAGATTTACCAACGTTATTAACCGGTCTGATACAGTTTTGCCTATATACGCGTGAGACTGAGACGCCTGTTTATTTTGTTTTAAGTGCGTGCAGGGTGTGAGAGGGGAATCGATGTGCTTTGATTACAGCTTGGTAGTTGTAGTCTGTGAAATTAAAAGCTGCGTGTGTGTGAAGTATCCAAACAATGACACCTTCATTTCATTATGGCTGCTTTAGCAAAACACCTTAAGCTACTGTGTAGTGGGTCCCATTTAGAAGTGGCTACTTCATTCGCTTTCCTTGACTCATGGAGCTGCGTGAATGTTATTACAACTTTTCGCCACGATATGACAGTTTAAGTCCGCTTGATACTGTAAGGTAAGCCATTGGTTTCCAAAGGAGATTTTATTTGTGTCGCCAGCATAGCCTATTGACAATTTATGTTGTCAATAGGCCTACCTTATAATCCTACCTGTAGCTTAGGAAGCTAACAACTTTCTATTAGGATCTAGTTTGTTAGTTACCGTTTTGTCATAACTCCCTGATGCATTTTTGCATTTAGAATAGCCAGAGCGTGTATATCTCAATCGGGAAAATTAAACAATATCGGGTGCCTATGGACTAGGCTGGGTGAACCCAGCCTGATCTGCCCGCTATTTATTTTTTGATTTCTTAAAAGATTGAGCTTGGTCTGATGAAAGCCAGACTAGCCATGGACCTCAGTTAAACAATGCAAGGGAACATGAATCAGCCTATATTTGCACTAACAATAACGGACAAAAAGCTCTTCAACTTTGGCCCGTTAAAATGTGTATGAACAGTCTAGCTTAATGCATTTCATCAAGGCCCATTTGGACATGTCAGTTATTTGCACCACTGGTTAGATGTAAAACAGCATTTCGTTTTCAGACTAGGCTACTGTTACTTAATTTGTGCATTAACAATAACGTTTCAGACTACTGTTACTTAATTTGTGCATTGACAATAAAGTATTACATGAACTAAAGATGACTAAAATCTTATGTAGAAGAAGAAACATTCACAAAAAAATCCATCCATCCAAAAATGACCTTTGTTTTTGATAGCTGTTGAAAACGGCATGGAACTGACAGAGATGGTTTTGTTTATAAATACATAAAAAATAAATAAATAAATAACATTATGCTGATACCTTTTGCTTTTCCCAAATACAATGTAGCCTACAGGTGTAAGTGACCTTTCATCAATCCAGTTGCAATGGATGAACTGTGATGAACTGCCCTACTTGTGATTGTTTAGAGATTTTAAAGGTTTTATAACAATTCTACATCTTCTTTGGCTATTCTACAATCTATTCACCTTTTCAGCACCAGTAGGGTACTTTCTGTGCAGCCGCGACACACACACTCAGGCATGCCAAATAAGCATACACAAAAAGTTTCAAGAGTGGGGGATGGAGTAAAATATGGAGACAAATTGAAGTGGGATTTATTTTCGCGGAACGGATGTACAGGACTGAGCGGCGGTCATATTTTGTACCGCTATGCGGTACATCTAGTTGTTTAAAAATGTTAATTTCGACATCGTTCTTACGCATCAAAAAATAGTTCCCTTTTCAATAGACAGCATCTTGGTTGCTAGGTAACCAACATTCCAGATCCCTCGTTACGGGTCTTGGTGGTTTACATGTCTTCTTGAAAGAAATGTTGAAAGTCGGGCTGAAATCACATTCATATCTAGGTTTGCTGAATGCATGTCACAAGGACAATGGGCCATGTCATGTAAGGGACATGGTACTGCAAAAAAACGGAAACATTGTCTACATTGCAGAACCACTCAACTTTATTAATTTATGGTGAATAAATGTTATATTACTGTGCACAGCCTGACGTGACGATGCTAGCACGTTAGCAGCAGTTAGCTAACGTTAGTTATCTACAAGTCTCCTCCAAGTGACAATCATATTATACACAATGCTGGCAATGCTGAGAACAATTAGCATCCTCGTTTATCTTACTTACATTGAGTTGACTGTGTGGCTTAATCCACAGATGTGGTGAAGCACTGTTTTGTTATGGTTTGCTAAGGAGTAACCCATTGCTTAAAATAGTGGAGGGCTGGGATGAAAACATTGCTAAGGAGTAACCCATTGCTTGAAATAGTGGAGAGCTGGGATGAGAACATTGTGTCAAATCTTCGCATTGTATCGCGGAGTGATTTATTATTAGCTGTGCATTGTTGCACTGTTGGACTTACTCATTTGCACCATCACCATGACCACTATCACCATTGCACTACCACCATGACACTCATTCACACAGAGCACCTTAGAGCACCTTACTATGCACAGAGAATCACAGGCTCAGTCCCTGCCTCAGTCATTGCAAGCGCCTCTAATCACCACTATGTGGATACTGTTTTTAGAAAATGATTTAGATGAAGTGTTAGTTTGATATTATACTAGTTTGGTAGTATAATTTGTATTTTAGTATATTTAGCATATTCTTTATCTTCTACTGTCCTTATTGCTTAGTTGTGTTTTTATATTGTATACTTTAATTACTCTTTCTGCTGTTAAAGAATGTGTTTGTGTTGTCTGTATGCTGCTGAGACCTTGAATTTCCCCTGGGGATCAATAAAGTATCTATCTATCTATCTATCTATCACACTGACACACACACACACACTCATCTGAGCAGCAATCCAGAAAAGAAATCTCACTCGCTCTCCCTCCTCACACACACTCACAGAGAAATGCATATGCACACAGTCACAGTGTATTGAGTGTATTAAGCCACATTGTATTGAATCAGTCACACTCAATACACTCACAATTCACAAACACCCCAACTCTCACAAATACTCCAACACACACACACACACACACACACACCCTTTGATTTCCACCGGAAAGCATAGTCTAGCTTGTCAGTCACCTACCTTGCCACCACCCTCCCAAAGGGATTTTAAGAAATTACTTGTGGTCAATCTGTGACTCCACTGATTCCTGCTGGACTCATGGAAACAGACACCTTGAGGGCGTCAGGACAGGTCAGGATTCACAAGGCCAGCTCGGCCTCCTGCCCCCAGTGCTCTCAGGACAGTTAGTCCACACACACACACACACACACACACACACACACACACACACACACAGGCCCTGCTGGGTTGACAGGAGAAGGAGCAGGCATCAGTCCTGCAGGAGGAGTGAGGAATGACTTACTCTGTTACATTATTGCAGGAGAAGAATGTAGAGTGAGACAGAGAGAGAGAGAAAAAGAGAGAGGGGGGCAGAGTGTTTTCTCTTGCCAGTTGAGGTGTTTTGCTTGGCAGAGGTTTTAATTATTTAAATGGGGGGCATTTAAAAAGCAACTCATCAGTTGATAGTAATTAGTTGGCCGATTATTTGAGCAGGCGAAGCTGAGTGGGGGGTGAGGGGCTTTATCAAGCGTCGCCCGGGCTTCTTGAAAATGTCAGACCTAATTGAAGAAAGGTGTAATTTTCTCAGTGGAATTACATATGTAGAGTGGGTAAGCTCGCCACATGACCACCAATGGCCTTGAGACAACCCCTCTGCTGACTAGTTTGTGCATGCACTCAGACACATGCATGCGCGCACACGAACACACACACACACACACAGACTAATGTATTCAAACTCTTGTCCATACTTAGAAACATACAAACACAAAAAAAACATGGTTTGTGTGTGTGATTGCACTTTGTCTGTAGAAGTGCCAATCATCCACCTACTTTTGTTTGACAGGAAAAAGGAATTTAAATCATTACAATGTCTCCAGCAACCCCCCACCCACCCCTCTCATTCTCAATCACACCTTCGACAACAGGACAACTCATTTCTCAACTCTTCCTCCTCCTCTTCTAGCTGTTAATGTTCCATCTCTGTTTTCTCTGTGTTAGCTGAAGGATAAATTGTTATTCAAATGAAGTGGCCTTAAAAGCAGCACATCTGCTGCGATTAATTAGTTCCATGCATATTTTAGCTACTTTGTTTGGAGCTGGAGCGAGGGAAACAGGACTTTTTGGAAATGTCAGATATAATTGAGAACCCCACCCCCCCCCACACACACACACCTCTCTTTCTCTTTTTCTCCCTCCTCTCGATCCCTCTATCTGTCAGGTAAGACAACTGGAGAGGTACGGATTGCCCACATTGCTGTGGTCGCTGTGTGATCATGTTTTTAAACGCTCTTTCTTTGTTCCTCTCTGTAGCTCAACTAAAAGCTTGTTGGAGGTCTTTCTAAAGGCCTGCTGCAATGGAGAAAAGTGCAGCCGATTTACAACGGAGGCTTGTTGGTGATGGGCCTGTAGTTACAATCAGACACCTGGCACACCTGAATCCAGTAATGGAGAGAGGCTGTACCTGTTTCTGGGGTAGATGAGACGGGCTGGTGGATCACATGATTGTGGGTTGAGTGCCTGAGTAACTCATTTGGAAACTTTGGGGAAGTTTTCCCTTTTGTTATTTTTATTGCACATCCAGCAGTGGAGAGAGCCTGTACCTTTTGTGGGACAGATGAGATAGGATTGGAGACCATTTGCACCAGAGGGACTGTTTAAAAAAAAAAAAAAAAAAAAAAAAGTCAGGGTAAGTGTGTCCCAATGTCGCTTAATTAACAACGAAAACACAATAGTGTGGATGTAGTCTGAGGCTGGGTTCAGAAGCTGTGGGGTTTTGAAGGGAATGGTGCCAGGTCACATGATGATGGAATATATTTTTTAGAAACTGGCTAAAGTGCCTATCACATTGTACACGGAATGCGCTGCGTCCTAATTGAACTTTGACCACGGCACACGCAAGACTGGTAAAGCTGCAAAATGCTGATTGCGCTGCACTTTTTTTTACGTTTTTATAGTCATTTTATTATCTCTCTCTCTCTCTCTTTCTCTTTCTCTCTCTTTCTCTCTCTCTTTCTCTTTCTCTCTCTCTCTCTCTCTCTCTCTTTTCAGGTCTTCAAAAACCTCAAGCTCTTCATGGAGAACAAGCAGCCAGGAGACGACCTGTTCGACCGCCTGAGTGTAAGTCCCCAGCTAGAGAGCTACGCAGCTTTCAGCACCTTGTACAGACACATTCACACTGACATTATTTTTTCTTTGGACTCCTATTCCTCATCCCTTCTCCCTTCCATTCATACAGCCCCTCAGTCAGGCATGAGATTTTTCTGTGTCACTTTTCTTTCTCAATGCACATGGACATATTTCTTTAAAGTTCCCCACTACTGCTGTTTAACTATCCTTCCCTTCATACAGTCTCTCAGACATGATATTTGCCTGTTTGTCAACTTCCTCTTTCGCACCATGTCACAGCTTAAGGGCCCATGTCCACCAATTGGGTTTGTTTGCGCCGACGGAGCCAATTTCTACTTTTTACAGCGCTTCACCGTTTACAGCACTAACCCTTCGGCAGAAAAAAGCCCTTGGTATGGATTTTTTTTTCCCGCAAAGCGCAAATGACAAAGCCTAAAGGGCCGATCACATTGTACAACGGTATGCGCTGCGCTCGCCGCTAGGTTGCTCTTGGTTGAGGTAACGTCCCAAAGATTTTTGTTGTGCTTGCCCCCGGGCTCAGCGCAAAATATCAATGACTTACAGCGTGCCTCGGCCAAAGTTCAACATGATTTGCAACATGATTGAACTTTGACCGCGGCAAAATGGCGCTTGCAGCGAGCAAAGCGCAGCGGCAGACCAGCTCTTGTGCGCGCAAGCCATTGACAATAATGCATTTCATACCGCCATCTTGGTCAGACTTTTTTGTAACTCGTGGACCTGATTGGTTCTCGAATCATCCTCATTTGAATAAAGTTAAACTGTCGCCAACTTGGTTTCACCTGCCTCAGCGATTCGCTCTCCCAACTCTCCCAACCAGGCCGAATTTTGTCTCCTTTAAACCTCAATGAGAGCGAAGCGAAATTTAGGTGTGTGGAAACCGACCGTAAAGGGATGACTTATTGTGTTGTAATGCCTAACAAGCTCCTTTTGTCTGTCGAAGTCATATTTTAATGAGCTGAGGCCTGAACGATTGCTGCCATTTCAGTTAGCTAGTTAGTTACCATTAAGCAACGTTCCAAAAAGGACGTGCTGGCAGACGGTAAACACTTGACTGAAGCGCTCTGAAAATGAGGTTGAGGGCGCTGTCAGCGCAAAACACGCGATTGGTGGACACAGGCCCTAAAACAACTGTTCAACAGTACTCCTCCTTAAAACACTAAATAAAAAGGGGGCAACTTGGAGTAAGATGCCAGTTTGGTTATGGCCTGTCCTACTGGAAGAGCGAAGAGGTGAGTCATGAGTACCCTTCTGGTCAGATCTGGGAGAGCCGTGCCGGACTTGTGGCATAATAGCGCCTGGTAAAGAACTCTGGAGGAGAGCATAGTGTAGTAGGGCACAGGAGAAGATCACAGTAGACAGCCTTCGCACAGGATTGTAATGGACATGAGCAATGTTCATCCATGCAGAACTTCCTGCTTTCCTGGGACCTTGATGACTCGTGCATCTTATGCCCATCGTTTATTTACAAATCGTGGAATAATTAATAGTTAAATGAAATGCGTCATTAGTGTGTGGTATTACAGTTTGATTCCTGCTCTGTGTTTGCCACAGGATGTGGCGGTGGTGTGAACAGGACCGATGCATTCTGCGGATTCTACCTGTATGATATGACCGAGGGTTAGAGGAGAGGAGCACTCAGCGAGAGAGAAGTTGGCATCGCCTAGCGATGGGCAGAGAGAAAGTGGCACTGTGCCTGTGTACTTTTGGCAGGCCAAATTAGCGGTGAAGAGTATGCTTTCAACGCCACCCCCTTGGAGCGCTGTACTGCATTTGCCAAACCACCTAGAATGTATGAAATGCCATGCGGTTAAGATGATATGTTTTTTTTTGTACAGAGGCAGAGGGGTAATATGATTTTTTATTTTTTTTTAGATAGCGTAATCTTGTGCCAAGCCTAAAATATTGTTTGCGGGATGGCCAGGGGGTAGTAGGAGTTGGCCAGTGGAGGAGTAAGATAGAGAGGGTTCAGATAGCTAGGTAGCCGTTGGAGGAGGGAGATGGAAAGGCTTCTGAGAGAACTGAGAGCTTAGCCAGTCTTTTCTCAGGAAGCCTGCAGGGCTTGCTCAAGGTGAGGCATGGAGGGAAGGATGGAGTTGGTCTTGAGTTATGAGAACAAGTGTGTGGGTGTGTGTGTGAGAGAGAGAGTTAGGGCATGCTGGGCTTAGGGTGGAGAGTTGCAGTGAATGTTTCTGGCCTGTGTGTGTTTGTTTGTGTGTGGGGGTGGGTATGTGAGTGAAGCTAAACATGAAGCTAGTGCAAGAGGCCTTGATAAGCCTCTGGGCCACAAGAGAGAGAAATAAACTTTTGACTTTTAAAACCCCTTTTATTGAACCATTGCATGAATCAAAAAACACCTTAAAACAGGCGCGCCTGCAGGTGTACGTCCGTACACACTGTGTACACACTGTACAATCAGGCTACTCAACAACAAGAGAAAATTTCCCTTGTGTGTGTAATGTGTATTCACACCAAATTGGCCCACCATACCTTCCCAACTATGCACAGTATTTCATTAGCTGTATGCCATCTATTATGTAACTTAGTGAACACGTTGTCAAAATTAACGCGCACACATTTTGTTTGAGCAGGAGACAGAATACGCGCAGGCTACTTGTTGTTTTCTTTTACTCGGCTATCTATATACAGTATGGTTATCAGCACACAATGTTGAGCTAATTCACTAACTCAATACTCATCATGGATATCACAAGTTTAAACAACGAAAACAGAAAGTATGGAGGCAGCAAAGCTAGAGGAGTTATCCCAGATGGGCAAGAACAGGTAGGCAATTGGTGTGCTTGTCAGAACGTTAGACTGCATTACAGCTGTTTCCAGACGTCACGGTACGCTAGAACAAAACAAGGTAACTTTAGCCTGTATAGGGCTGTATCAAGTTGTCCAAATGAATAGGTCATTGTAGACGTTGTTGTTGTATTATTGCATGTGGATGTTGTTATGCTATGTAGGCTACTTTTTTGCTGACCAATGCACGGGGCTAAAACGGGGAAACAGACAAGTATTGTCTACGCGTGATTTTTTTTTTTTTTTGTGTGTGTGTGTGGGGGGTGTGATTGGTGTGCGTACCATAGCATTAATTCCTGCAGGCGCCCCTGCCTTAAAACACTACAGTATAGCCCCCCCCCTCCCCCAGTCCCCATGGCATCACCACATAAATGAGGAGCGCTGGGCATAGGTGGATAGTTGCAGTGAGAGTTGTTGGCGTGTGTGGATCCTGCCTTGAAGGACACGTTCTGAAAACTGCTGGCGGATTCTTTTTCTTGAAGGACACGTTCAGTCGGTTTGTTTAATAAGCATCTGAGCACATATCCCCGGTGTATGGAAGTCACACTATGACTGTGAAAGGTAATAAGCGTTCCTGGCCCTGAACGTTTATGGTCGGTGTACTATTGTCTGACTGGAGTGGAGGTGAGGATAGATGTCAAGGGGCTCTACCAGAGACTAGTGAGGAGACACAGCATTCAAAAAATCTCCCATAGAAATGTATGAGGTTAGTTCGTAACGCAAACATGGCAGTTGTCTACACATATTCCGCCTCTTCCTCCGCCAATAGATAGGACAAGTGAATACATCGTGCCAATCATGTGTTGTGATCTCGCAGCTAGAACGAGGTTGGTGTCGTGAAGCCTTGCGCATGCGCAGTTCTGCCAGAAATGGATGCCCGATAAGTGCCCAAAATGCTGGATATTCAGGTGTCCTGTTGTCTTAGTGAGTGCAGTGCGGTGATGTTTAGAACTTTGGAAATGTTTTCCTCTGTTACTAGGTGACTGTGTGTGTGTGTGTGTGTGTGTGTGTGTTGCACATGCACACACAAACAGACACGCACACACACACAATGACTGTTTTACCTCCTGCTCCCCACAGGTTGAAGTTTTATTAGTGGTCCACTTTGTGTGTGTGTGTGTGTCTGAGAGAGTCCATGTATATGTATTCCAGTTGGGCTGCAGTGTGGTGGGAGTTGAGTGACAGCAGTGCTCTTCTTCCTAAAGTGTCCCTGGGGCAGCTGAAGCAATGGCTTTCAGGTCCCATGTCCACTGTGTGACATGTTGACTCCCAGAAAGGTCAAGTGCAGTAACAAGGGCCATGTCAAGTTGATGGACTGATGGGCTAAGGCTACAGGTTGCCATGGAGTTAGTTTGTTGCATTGCTCAGCTGACATGCACTTCACATATGTATGTAATATATGCGTAAATGTATAGGATTTGACAATATACAGATACATTATAATTGCGCTGTTTGAATCTAGTGTCCTAAAGTGACTGACTGTCTCTCTCTCCCTCCCTCCCTCCGTCTCTCTCTCCCTCCCTCCCTCCCCCCGTCTCTCTCTCCCTCCCTCCCTCTCCCTCCCTCCCTCCCTCCGTCTCTCTCTCCCTCCCTCCCTCCCTCCGTCTCTCTCTCTCGCAAAGGCATCAAAATGAGTCTAAAAGTTGACTAATGTGCTTTATAATCCCCTTCTGCCTAAATGATGGGCATAATAAATATGAAGTGTGCATTTGTCTTTCTCTCCTTCCTCTGAGAATGCTGAGAAGGGGGGCAGTGGGCTGAGATAGCGGAGAGGGGTGTAAAAATCATGGAGTTGTACTGCCATCTAGTGTCAATTTGTGTAGTCAGTAAGACTGGTGTGTGTGGGTGTGGGTGGGTGTATGCGTATTTTGTGTATGGGCTTTGAGCTTTTTGTTGTGTGTGTAGATGAGATTAGACACTAACCTCTACTTCTCTCGTGTGTGTGTGTGTGTGTGTGTGTGTGTGTGTGTGTGTGTGTGCGTGTGCACATGTTTCTCTTGACAACAGACCGGTACACTGAATAAACACCTGAGCTCTCTGATGCCTGGACTGACGGCCAAGGTTTTTCGAACATACAACGCCTCCATCACCCTGCAGCAGCAGCTGAAGGAGCTGTCCAACAGTAGGTCCCCCTTTTATTTACCTTTTATTGTTTTTAACAACTCTATTCCATTCTGCGACACAACTCTATTGTTTTTAACAACTCCATTCCATTCTGCGACACAACTCTATTGTTTTTAACAACTCCATTCCATTCTGCGACACAACTCTATTGTTTTTAACAACTCCATTCCATTCTACGACACTGATTTTTACAACTCCGCTTGCAACACCAGATGCAGAGAAGAGAAGAGCTTTTTATCTAATTAACCATGACAAAATTGAGCACTGCTTTTCTCTTTTTTGACATTTTCTCTCTGCTCCCCATTCCACCCCTCCACCCCTCTTCCCAAACCACCACATTCACGCATACACACACACCTTTCCAGTGTCAGACAGCACGGCGGAGAAGCTCCTTTCCTACAACCGGGCAAACCGTGCGGTGGCCATCCTGTGTAACCATCAGCGCGCGCCGCCCAAGAGCTTTGACCAGTCCATGGCCAATCTGCAGTCTAAGGTAAGCCAGAGCTGAGTGTGTGAGATACTGATGAACAAAGCAAAGGCATACACACACATCAGATCACAAACAGAAAAAGACTGTGTCCAAGGTGAACCGGGTGTGTGTGTGTGTGTTCACGTGTGTGCTAAATGGTCATAGAGTAACTGCCATCCTTTGTGTGGTCCTGTAGTGTGGTTCATTTTTGTGTGAAAACCCTATATTTTGTCTTGTCCAGATTGACACCAGGAGGGAGCAGATGGCCCAGGCCAAACGTGAGCTGAAGCAGGCCAAGAAGGACGCCAAAGAGAGCTCAGACCCCAAGCTCATGACGTGAGTACAGCATCACCTGAATAATGCCACAGGCTGCGCTGTGCCTACTGTTTAGTTTTTTCAATTCAGATTGGAGAGCGATCATGTGGTCACTCAGAAACAGGCACTGATGGTGTACATGCCATAGATTAGATTACAGTATATTTTGTTTTTGAAATACATTCAGCATCACATTTTCTGATGGAGGGCAGGTGTTCATAAATACATGGCATTGAATGAAATGATCCGTCTGTGTGTGTGTGTGTGTGTGTGTGTCTATCTGTCACTGTGTATTATGTGTGATTGTGTGTGTGTCTCTGTCTCCATCTGTCTCTGTGTATTATTTATGTGGGATTGTGTGTGTGTGTGCTCCAGTGTGTTGGAGAAGAAGAGGAAGGCTGTGGCCCGCTGCAAGGAGCAGCTTTTGAGGATGGAGGTGCAGGCCACAGACAAGGAAGAGAACAAGCAAATTGCCCTGAGCACCTCCAAGCTAAACTACCTGGACCCACGCATCAGTGTGGCCTGGTGAGGATGACCCCTCCCTACACACACACACACACACACACACTCTCTCACAGACATCCTCTCGAAGGTCTTTTTCATACACTTCACCCACCCACACACACAACACACACACACTCTGGAGAAGCCAGGCAGACTAGCGTGTCTGAAGTGCATGGAAATAAAGCATTCAAAGCTGAATAGCACACTTGACCATTCTCTGCAAGCTATGGAAACAATTGTGTTTTGTAAAATTCCTTAAACACAGTAGTAATGCAGATCACGATAGTTAGATAGACGGCAACATACTCGTTTGGCATTATTTCTAATTTTCTGTAGTTAATCACTGCATTTTTCATGTTTTGTGCTGCATTGTTTAGGTGTAAGAACTTAGATGTGCCACTGGACAAGGTCTATAACAAGACCCAGAGAGACAAGTTCGCCTGGGCCGTCCACATGACGGAGAAGGACTTTGAGTTCTGAAGTGGGACTCTCCAGGATGCAGCACTTCATCAAATGTTTCTGGTTGTTCAGGCATTTTCGTTTTTAGAAAGTCATGTTTTTAACAATATTTTAACATCTTCTCATTGTTAGCACTTGTTGGTTTTACTTGTTTTAACCTTGATGTTTTCCTCAAACATTTTTGAATAAAGCTGCTTGTTCAAAGGCACTGCAAGCCTTGCAGTCGTTCAGTGAAGCTAAAGTTAAACTGTAAACCCTGGTAAAGTTAACTGTAGGTTTAAACAGCAGCAGGGCTGCCAATGGGGTTGGATGGTTCTCAGCCCATCTATGTACGATTTTATGTAATTCATTGATAATTGCCTTGTTCTTCAAAAGTTGTTGGCAGTGTTGCGCTGTCATTTTGTGGGGTCTATGGGACGATGGCACTCTGAACTAAATTCAATTTAAATTTTCAATTTCAGTTTAATATCACTTATAGAGCGCCAAAACATTGCATGTCTCATGGCGCTTTACAAAGTGTTAGACAATCAGAGAAAAGAAAAGAAGGCCCATGGGTAACGGGGGTGAGGGAAAAACTCCCTAGAATTGGAGATACATAGGAAGAAACCTTGAGCAGATCCATGACTCAAGGGCCTGACCCATCTGCCTAGGGTCAGTTACAGAACAGTAAGGTCTGTTTACATGATAAATGAATAAGTTATTTAGGTGTATAGAAAAGAACGTGTTTAAAGCCACATGAGGTGTATATTACAAAGAGGTGGGATGGTTCCATATCCAGTATGATAATGCATGAATCTTATTTAGTATCAGAAAGTTCAAAAAGTCCAGTGTAGAAAGTGAATTGTCCAAGGGGATTAGGAGTTGTCATAAGGCAAGTAGTGGGTCGTTAGGCTGCGCAGGCCAGAAATCCTGGCAGGGGGACAGCAATGGGCGATGATCGGGCAGTTGTAGGGATGGGACTTCAGGTGAGATGAGGGCCAAACACAAGGGTGGCTGGTGAGTGGTAATGGTATACCTCACAAGTGAGGTAAGGGAGAAGAGAGGGAGGGATATAGAGCGAGTTAGTATTACAAAATGGTTAATATCAATAAGTATATCATTGGCACTATATTGAATGAGAGTTGAGAGAGAGAGGGAAGAGGAGAGGAGGGGTTGTAAGGCGTGACACATGAGAGGTCCATGACAGTTATGCTGCTATAGCATAGTGCTAAGGTATTGTAAAGGGTAGTCAACACCAGCACAGTTATGGTTCTCCCTACAGTTGCAAAATATGTATTTTATACAACTGGCATAAATACCACTCAAGGCTTGCACCCTTGACACTACATGTGGATTTGTTTACAAGCCCAAGGATAGGAACCGGCAGAGAATCTTATAAGAGCCATGTCTATATAACATGGTTATATTATACAATTCCATACAAATGGTAGGCTTAGGCAGAGACTTTCTAATGAGGAGACACCGCACTCAAAAAATACTCCATAGAAATGCATGGGGCTAGTTTGTCACGCCAATATGGCCGTTGTCTACACATATCCCACCCCTTCCTCGGCATAACGTCGACATGTGAATACATTGAGCCAATCATGTGGTGTGATGTGAATACATTGAGCCAATCATATGGTGTGTTGTGAAGACATAGTGCCAATCATGTGTTGTGATCTCGCTGCTGGAGCAAGATTGGTGTCGTGAAGCCTTGCGCACGCGCAGTTCGACCCAAAGACTGTGCCCGATGAGTGCCCATAAAACGTTGGTATATGGCCGCCGAGTGGAGGGACTTGCCTAAAAGGACTTTGGCTTAGGCTATTGTACAGTTGCCGTAAAGCATTTCCTGACTCTGGGTCTGGGGAGAGTGAAGTTGCAAGGTTGGTTCTCTGTAGAAGGGAAGGGTAGGGTATAGTTGCAGAAAGTGCGACATTCTCCCTATTACAAGTTAGTTTACCATCATAGGTAAGAAGACTTGCACAAGATGCCTTTAAGAAACCATTTCTAGGGACCCTTACCCTAGGTATGGGCCAGCATTATAAAACAGGAATTGTGAGATCAGGAGTAAACAAGTGTAATGATTTGTTACGTGCCCATGGAAAATGTATGGAAGATTTATCCAGCAACAGCCACAAAGTCTCCTTTCAATAATGGAATACCCACTCGTACGTCACTTCAACAGTTATTCAAGCAATGTGTTGAAGCATTGATCCAGCTGACAGAAAGGACTCCAGTCGTTTTGTACAAAACTAGTTTAATACCACACAATCTACAGAAATTGGAATGACTTGTTCTTGGCACAGTGGGTTGTTCAAGGAACTAGAGTTTCTGTGGATCAGCATTTTTTGCAAGGGGTTTACAAAAGTTTGTCAGGAAGACTATTGATTAACTCACACACAGAAAAGTTAATTCAATGTCACACACTAAAAAAGACCATCACAAAGTAATATAAAAAGCACCCCACAAAACACTTCAAAAAATCAATATGTTCAGTTATTTTTGAAAAAAGGGCTGACTGCTCTTGAAGTGTGCAGCCTGTGTTGTTTTCTGAAGTTTGTCTGTTCTTGACATCCTGTTACAAAACAGAAGAATGGGAGAGTGTCAAAGCTTGATTTTCAGTGAATGTTAGATATGCTTCACGGCAAGTTTGTAATCCTATTTATCTCAAAAAGAAGCCTTACATTCAACGTTTCACACAGGCTCACCTTCTCAGACACAAAAACAACCAATAATTTAAAACATGTATTATAAAAAAAAAAACAATAACCAATAAGTGGTGTTTTAAGTGTACAAAACACACTAGGAAAAGAAGGAGGTGTGAGTCGCAATATGATTTAAGATTATGCAAAACATTTAGAATTTAACTCTGTTAAATTTAACTGTTGAAATGCAGCTCTGATGTTTCTATAAATATCAATATCAGGGCTAACATCTTAGTTGCAGTTGAATGATCAGCACTGCAGCACTTGAGTCATCAATATTCAGTGATATGTGGAAATGTCTGACACTTCACTGCCAAACAAATGTAAATCCTTTCTTTTAGTGTCCAACCCAAAATCCATGCCTCTACAAGACTGAGATGCAGAGTCTGTCTTGAGGTGATTCTAACAGGGTTCCCATAGGTCATGGAATTTCTGGAATATCATGGAATTTTATAAAGTCTGTTCCAGACTGGGAAAGTCAGGAAATGTTATCATTTTGTTATAAAAATTTATAAATTTACTTGAAATTTTTGTCCAGGGAAGTAATGTCAATGTACCCTTCATTATATAGTATGTCATGGAAATTATGTTTTTTTGTCAGGGAAAAGTCATGGAATTTAACTTGGTTTTAACTTTTGTTTTCCTCTTAGTCCTTAGTACAGATCATTTTACCACATGTGTTTCACTCCTCAAATTAGGGGAGCATTTTGTATAGCACAAAATAAAAAAAAGAAAGAATGTGCTTCACTGAATAATGCTAATGTTCTCTCCTATCCCGGTCAAATACCTCAAAATGAGTTCTGACCTGCTTTAGGATGCCGCTTCCTCCTCTTCTTTCGGCTTGCCCTCTCCCTCGCCCTCTTCCACTCCAGCCTGGGTCATGAGATCAGCGATGTTCTTCTCCAGGTCATCAATCCGTGTGCTCATCTCATCAAGTGGCACACGCTAAGGAAGATCACCAGGGTGTACATGTGCAACATCCAAGAGAAAGTTAATCCTGAGAAACGTCTCAACTGCCGCTACCTCCTCTTTCCCTAACAAAGCACCACAAGCTATTCCTGGTTTACTGACAAACCTGGGTAAATTAACTCAGACTAAGCGGTACACCTTCTAAAAGAAGATCCCTATGGGTCCATTTTACTGGGGAAACGAAGTCAAAAGGTTCTTCTTTTTGGGGGTTTACTCCAATATAACTTACCCAGGTTTGTCACTAAATCACATACTTGGAATGCTTAAATCCTTGAAACAGGCTTACCGGTATTCACCCTCACAAAATGAGTAGTTTTATGTAACATCTGTTAGTGTTAATCTAGACTGGCTTTATTTCTACACTCAAAACTCTCAACATTTTGACTCCCTCTACAGAATGACCATGGAAGAGACGTCCCATAACGCCTGGTCTGCTAGAGCAAGGGTTTTCAGCTGATTGTCAACCAGGAACCACCATTCTGACTAATTATGTAACCCCAGGACCACCACTGAATAAAAATACTGATTCCCACATTGCAGCTACATTACTGAATCCATGGTCAGGGACCACCAGCAATGACCTCACGGACCACAGGTGGGCCACGGACCACTGGCTGAAAACCCTGTGCTAGAGCATAAGCAAGAGTTTTTTTTTTGTTGTTATTCCTCATTTTTAGTTTTACAATATTTTAAACAGGCCTGCACATTTCCACCTGTCTCCCAATCACCATTCCGATACTAGGGCAACAACTGGTGAGCTAGCTAGCAGGCTACTAAAGAAGGAATGTCCTCTACATAGAAAGGATATTTCTGCCAATGATTTGATCGGACATAGTCTGGAACTTGTCTTGCATCTGTTGCAGTAACGTCTGAACCTGCGAAGAGAGAGAGAAACATTCAGAGACCAACGACGAATGGGCAAAAGAGCATGTTCATTCAAGAAAAGCAACTTCGCATCTTTACATAACCAAATAAGCAAGTGAAATAACACACACTAAACAAAAGCAAAAGTAGATGAGGGTCTCATCCGTGCTAGGTTATCATTCATGCAAGCAAGCAACTGCAACTACAACTTCAGCCATTCATTTGACATTCAACGCCAAACAGCGAACTAGCTTATGAGATAAATCGTTAAGCCAATTAACAAACCGATTTATCTCGTTAGCCGTGCAGAGGAGGTTTAAGGGGATGTGTCTGGGATTTAATGTCGAGCTTTACACACAGGCCTAGTTCTAACCATTCCAAATGTAGCTAAAGTTAGTCAGACAACCAATAACTGTATTATCCTTGAGAGACTATGCCTAGCTATGAAGCTAGCCTGCGCTAACATTTTCAACTGGCTATGGATAGCTAGATATAGCCTATCTAGCTAACTTGCTTGGACAAATACTTACAACTGCAGTCAGATCCTGAGCAGATTTGGAATCTGTATCGCCACCTGATTTTTCCATCCTCGATTGAACAAGTTACTAAACCGACAAGCGAGAGTTTGATATATAATTGTATCGGCAATGTCCTAATGTTGTGCTAAACACCAGCGCCGAAGCTCCACAACAACCACAACAGCTGATGAGGAAACACGTTTCAGTGATATCTCGCGAGATTATATCAGTAGCAACAATGTATCAGTACGTTACTCGTCTATGCTGTTTTATCATAATAAAACTACCTATAGGTAGACGGGCTCTGCTATAGGCTACTAAGTTCAGTTCAGTTTAATGCGGTTTGTCGTGCTTGTGCCTGGGATCATTTATTGAGTTGTATAGCCTACCATAGACTGTTTTTGCACATCTTGGAAATATGAAAACTAACATAAAGTGTCTGCAAAGCAAATTAAATAAATAGCCAAATAAAATAAAATAAATGTGCTATTTAGGCTATGGCTCTACCTACATCCATGACTGTTATCGATTTGTTCAAGGTAGGATAACTGGACATTTTGACAAAATTAAAATATTACACCCATTTTACACCAATATACCAATATAGTGCCAGTCGTTTATATTGTGGGTGGTCAACCAAACAACTTCGTCTTTATCTCTCATCGTTCATAACGAAGCTCTTCTTACATGCGGGTGGTGTGGTTGCCTGTAGTCCAATACAACTTTGACGTAGTAGCCTACGAGTTGTCAAAAGAAACTGTGCCTGCAAGGTAAGTCTCCCATGAAGTTTGGTTAGCGTCAGATTCAACTAGTTGATAGCTTACTGCTAGTATTTTTACACTTCAAGTGGCATCTAGCTTCTTTGTTCAAGCGTTTTTGTCCTGTCTTGGGTAAAACGGTTTTAGCCAGACTGCGGTTACAATCAGTTACAACTTCACTTTACTACAGTAGGCGTAGCACGCGGTTGTGTTTTTGGATCTCGTTTAGAAACCTTGTCTACGTAAACTTGTGTCGTGTGCACAGTGTATAGAACTCTCACTGCATGTCCTACGCGAATTGCCAAACGGTATGATGTTTTTATGATCGTGGTTTTAAAATGGTAGATGATAGGTTACAATATTTAATTCTGTCGCGTGCGCCACGTGAACGCATTGGTATTTAGTAGACTGTCATCAAAAGCTTGTGAATCACTGCCATGCTTTCCTCCTTTCAAATAGGCTAGGTAGTTGGACTGTTCTCTAGCTTGTTGTTGCATACATAGGCACTGCAATTTCTTCCAATGACATGTCGCCAGGTGCGGTCATCCTTCTGCCAAAGGGATTTCGATGAGAGTTGCTATTCTTGGACCAGGATACATTACTCCTGGGATTAAAGTATACTTTGCAACTGCCCCGAGGGTCTTTTTCATAGTGCATCCGCTCTTCTTCCAAAAGGACTGCCTGTCCAAGTGCAGAAATATGCACTTGGACTATAATATGTTTTCAAGAGACAGAAATTGCATACTCTATATAATATCAATAAACTTCAGCAACCATTTTTTGGTATATGTTTGGACTTGTGGATGTAGCCTACACATCTGCAGAACAAAGGGAGGACTGAGGCGTGTTCGTCTACGGGACAACCCAACCCCCCTGCGGAATCCGGGAATTATGTAACATCAGGATTTACCATTGGCACTGTTGGCTACTGTAAACCTGAGTCTAAAAGCTGTGGTGGAGCAGACTGCATTTGAAGTTTAACAGGGATGCGCGTAGCTCGTCTTATAGATAGGAAATGTAACGAGGGTTCTGCTGAGATAAAGAACGGCATAGAAATACAATTTCCAGATCTTGCAAAATAGCCAGTGTTTTAATTGTCGTAACGCATGCATAACAGCATTGCTTGAGAGAGGAATGACTTTAAGAGAATGCCAATTTTTGCATGTATTAACCGTGGAGGAAGTTGCAACTTAAAAGAACACATAAGTTGAAGTATATCGTCATACTTGATATTTTGTAAACCGAGGCCTGTGTTAGAGGCAATGTGCAAGACTCCCATATCCCTTCCCCTTGAATCATCTCCTTTAGCAAACATTTTCAGGTTTGCCATCTACAGTTGACTGACACAGCAGGGCAGGTGATCTCATAGTAGGTTGCCCTGAAGATGTAGTTTGTTAAAGCTGTTTTTAGCCATCCTGAAGAAAATGTCTGGAGCCACACAAAGTTGTCATCAAACCACTTTGTCACACTCGGGTGGTTCTTGTCTACCACACATATAGCATAACTGCTGATACAGTATTTTATATGCTTTGACATCTGCTGAGTAACCAGATCCGTAGCCAGGATTTTTCAAATACTGAGGTCAAAAAATACATTTTGAAAAATAGCATATTAACTCTCCTGTTGTGTTATAGTGAAATTTGACCAATTAAAAAAAAAGTTATCTCAAAAATATTGTTAATTCATTCTATCAGGAAGCTCCATGACTTTGTTACCATAGGGTCTCTGAACACACAAAACAAATTTGCTTTGCTTCTATGCCAACCCCCACTGGAACCTTTCCCCAATAGTATCTTCCCCTTTCTGACTTGCATGACCTCAGGTCAAAGACCCATGCAGGCCAAATGAACGTTCAAAACTGGTAATATCCAATAGAACTTAAGTTGATACAAAAGTCTACAACATTAGATGATAATATATGTGTTACTATGGATTTATAAGAAGTTATAATGCAGCAGTAATTTTTGACCAGAAAAATAAAACTAGTAAACATGACGCACATGACAACAGGAGAGTTAAATTATGTCTTCTGGTGAGGTTTGTGGAAAGAAATGGACAGATTGAGACTTCAGTAATCCATTCTTGATAATGGGGGATGTGTGTGTGTGTGTGCCTGCGTGCGTGCGTGCGTGCATGCGTGTGTGTGTGTGAACTTTTACAGTGTGTGTGTGTGTTAACCTTTTCAATTACACCATACCGGTATTTCTGCTGCTTCAAACTTCGCAATTTCCACATTACTGTGCTCTCGTTTTGAGAAGTCAGATTATAGCTGCGACTATGTGTCACGTGATGCTGAGTTTGCAGTGATATTTGTCTTGTCAGCTCTATTTTCAATAAATAAATGAAACGAAACCTGAACAAAAAAATACAGAGTACATGTGAGTAACCAACTGTCTTTGAAAATCAAGCAGAAAACAAACGTCTTTTACATTTAGTCTTTACATTAGTTTAAATTTAGATATTAGGCCTACCTATGGGCATTTCAGAGTAGTTTATGTCTTGGGAGTATTACAGTTTTTTACAATTGTTTACACATGTTTTCAAAACTCTGTGTCTATTTTTCAAAACACAGAATTATTGAAACCAAAAATAGTGATTTTTCGTAAATAATTTGCTGTTGCAAATACAGTATTTTACAGCAACAAGAACAAAGCAAAGCAAAATACAATGACCACCAGATGTACATGGAGTTCTGAAAAAGCTGATCTTGCCTAAGAAGGAAATGACTGACTACTATCAAATTACTTTGCTTTTTCCAAAGAAAAGTGTGTGTGTGTGTGTGTTTATGTGTGTGGGCGGTGGGGGGGGGGGGTGTTGTGTATGTATTCATAGGTCTATAGAAAAAATTATTGAGCTAATGGTAACTTGGGGAGACACAAAAATATAGTAAAAAAGACAAGTTTTACTGTACATAAAGTCGATGAATGTTGTAGAACATTCCTTTCAAAGTATCTGCATTGGTTCTGAACATTTCAACCGTATTGGATTTCAATCCATACCTACATAGAGAGTACAGTATGTCTACTCATAGGCCTATACTAAGGCAATGATTGGATGGTGTTCAGTAAAGTAATGAGTGTTTACACATGTGAAGAGAGAGAGTGAAGCACTGGTTATTTAGTGTGGCATTTTGATGGGTTGTGTTTGAAAAATGAAATCAAGTTACTTCCTGTTCGATTTTTGTGTGTTAAGTAGAACATTGTGTGTGGTGTTTTGCAAAATGTGTTTTAGTCAATTGAAAACTGAGTCAAACACTGAGAATTAGTGTATGGTTTTGCAGATTTGGTGTGGGGTTATGATGTTTGGAAGACATGTTTAGAAAATTGTGTGACAAGCAAAGATTTAGTGTGTAAGCATTTGAAAAAAACTGTATAAAACTTACAATCCTGATCAATTGCCACTGTTAGCAATCTGAAATTTGAAATTACATTTTGTGTATTTTGTGTAGAGTAAGGCGAGCATGGTAAGGAATGGTTTAGGAAGGGGAACTCTTAGTCAACTTTGACCTGTATTACCCTTTTAAACCATTAAGAATGTTGACTGGAAGAGGTAGTGAACACTCAAGTGACCTTGCAGGGGAACATTCCAGCAAAGATCCTTGATTACTCAGCTTCAACCCTCTCTGATTCCAGTTACTGGTAATAGTTACTTCACCAAGTGTTCTAGAACTTCAGGGAAGCCTTCTAGAGAAAGATACATTCCAAAAAGACAATACTCAATCCATTTGTTTCCATTGATTGCAAATTTCTCATGGTGTGTTGACCTTCTATGCCAGTCAATGGGTTTTCTCAGATTAATGAAGTAAATATTGTAGATTGTACGTATTTGATTAGAATTTCTTTGTCCTAGAGCTACATGTATTTGTGCAGTGTTGGTGCAGTCATAGTTTGCTTTTGCAGATATTTCACGAGTAGATTTCCCAAGACTAAACACAGTTGTGTGGAATTTAATACAAAGTTACTGACTTGGTAAAGCAAGAAAACCTGAAAGCCCTCTCTTACTAAGAAGGAAAAAATGCCTAAGCTAATCTGCTGTGGTCTTTTCTCTCATCTCTGCAGTGCACCAGGTCATGAAGTCCCAGCACTAAGACGGAGCAGGCGGTGTAAGGCTACAGGATGGACGGTGGAATGGATATACACAAGGAGGACGCTGAGGCGTCGTGGGGGCTGCTCTCATGGCTGGCCTCCAGCGTGATGGTGTTTGGTGGCGCCGTGCCCTACGTGCCCCAGTATCAGGAGATCCAGCAGAGCGGCAACACAGAGGGCTTCTCCACGCGTGTCTGCCTTGTGCTGCTCATCGCCAACATCCTGCGCATCTTCTTCTGGTGAGGCCTTACGTATGGGCCAGACCACATGATTTTTAGCCTAATTTTGGTTTGATTTTGGTGAGGCCTTAACTGACTGTTGTCTGATTGTTTTTTTAATACATCGTAAATATTGTCTCTCTGAGTAATCGTGAATCTAAGTAGACTTAATCCACGTGACTTTCTGGAGTAAAATATTTGTTACAACTAGAGTTATAGGCCATAAATGAAGGGACAACCAACATCAGCATTCGTCCTTTCAATCTTGTGATGGGAGGATTACAGTAGCATAAAAAGCCCAGTAACAGTATGAGTCAGATGCTGTGTCTTTTGGATGCAGAAATTCATGCATGAAAGATTCTTTGTACATGTGATATAGTGTTTGATGTTGACTCACAGATACCACAGGATTTTTTCTCTGTGTGTAAATATGCAAAATCAGAGCTTGTGTATGCTGGTGCGTGTGGTTGAGCTGCAGGTTTCTGTGCAGGATAGGGAAGCAGTTTGAGCTGACCCTGCTCCTGCAGAGCCTGGTGATGATCCTGACCATGCTTGCCATGCTCTACCTCTGCTGTAGCATCCAGGGCACCAACCGGGTCACCACCAAACAGCACCACATCTCAGGTAAGACCCAACCGCCAACACAGTCACCACCAAAACAGCACCACATCTCAGATTAGACCAAACCGCCAACACAGTGACCACCAAAACAGCACCACATCTCAGGTTAGACCTAACCGCCAACACAGTCACCACCAAAACAGCACCACATCTCAGGTTAGACCCAACCTCCAACACAGTCACCACCAAAACAGCACCACATCTCAGTTAAGACTCAACCTCCAATATGGTCACCAAAAAACATCACCACATCTCAGGTAAGACCCAACTGGGTCATCGTGAAACAGCACCACATCTCAGGTAAGACCCAACGCGGTCAAAACGACACATCATCACATCGCAACCAAGTTGGCACCAAACAGCATCACATCTCAGATCAGACCCAAACAACAACCAGGTTACCAATGATCAGCACCACATCATTGGTGTGACTGAACATCCCCTCTCATACAGCTCAACTCTGTGCCCGTCTTGTAGATACCAACCAGCCTGTCTTCTGTAAAATGTGCATCATTGTACAGCATAGACAGTCTGTTGGTGCACAGATCTAACACATTGTAGTGGCTGAACAAGCTTCCACACAGCTGTATCAGTTAACACAAGGTAATCAGAAACGATGCAGCATCAATATAAAACATGACAGACAGGAACCAGTCGGCTATCTTACATGATAATGCACAGATAGAATACAGAAATGTTTCTGTGGTCACACTTTGCCAAAAGAGGGTGCTGTTGGTGAAGGTATCACCCTTTCAGCACCTTGTAAACACACACACACACACACAATCTCTCTCTCTCTCTCTCTCTCTCTCTCTGTCTCTCTCTTTCCCTCCCTTTCCCTTCTCGACACACACTTGGCTTCCATTTGACTTTGCACTCTGTCTTGTCCTCCCTTAACCACTCTGTTTTTGCGATGGTTATCGTTTCCTCTCTCATCTTCAGTGTCTGAAGTACTGTCCCATGATCTTGCCGGAGGGCCTGATGAAATTGATGATCATTTTTATGTCTCCTGTATGTCAGCTCTGCGGGCTAACGGAGTTAACATCAATTGAAATGGATGGGGAAGGGCGCTGTTATTGTCTTATGAGAGATGGGGCCGACAGTCTTGTGTAGAGACAGTGTCTAGTCTAGCCTGAGGCTGTTTCTCTCTCCGTCTTGTCAGTGAATGCAGTTCTCTCTGTATCGTCTCTGCATGTATGGGAGGGGTGGTCTGGGTAAAGAAAGTTACAGTAGGGAGACGATGACACAAAAAGGAGTAGGTGTGTGTGTGTGTTTGTGTGTGTGTGTGTGTGTGTGTATGTGTGAGTTGCTGTGTGTGCATGTGTGTGTGTGTGTGTGTGTGTGTGTGTGTGTGTGTGTGTGTGTGTGTGTGTGTGTGTGTATGTGTGAGTTGCTGTGTGTGCATGTGTGTGTGTGTGTGTGTGTGTGTGTGTGTGTGTGTGTGTGTGTGTGTGTGTGTGTGTGTGTGTGCGTGCGTGCATGTGTGTGTGTGTGTGTGTGTGTGTGTGTGTAAGTGGATGTGTGGGCAATACCCATGCTTGAGTTTATAGTTTTGATTTTATAGTTTTGATTTATGGCAAATTCAACCACCAGTTGATTGGCTCTCCACCGACTCAATCTAAGTCAGGCTTTTATGAGCGCACAGTCGGGGAAAGGAATCGGATGATGAAATCTTGTAATATCCCTGTAATAGAAGGACAAAAATGAATACGGAATTAGGCGGCTGTCTAATTTACCTGTCATTTTGATTAATGGTAAGAAAAAAAGGTTGACTTCCTTAAGCACTCTGGTGAAACTTTGATTTTAGGGCTTTGGCTTATGTGTTTGTTTGTGTGTGTGTGTGTGTGTGTGTGTGTGTGTGTGTGTGTGTGCGAACAATATTTCTGGAAAACTAATTGGAATACAATGTCACATCTGTTTGCATTGTTTAGGAAATACTGTGGCAAACAATGTTTATGTTAATTCATGTTTCTGTGTGGATCACAGAGCCGTATCATATCGTATCGTATCATGCATTCACATTCCTGGTTCTCTGTTATATGAAGTGGGCCTAAAGCACTGCTGCCTCTCTCTCTCCCTCTCTCTTGCTCTCTCTTCCTCTCTTCCTCCATCACTCTCTCTCTCTCTCTCTCCCATGCCAGCACATTTTTCTGGGGGCATGGACTCTTGCTCTAATCCTATCTAACCAATTTGTTGTGGGTTGTCAGCGCAACTTGACATTTACTTGACCGAAAGGACTTCTTGAGCTTGAGTGGTCATTTATTTATGTATTTATTTATTTATTTGATTTGTTCATTCATTTATTAACGCTGCACATCCCCACAGTCACGTCTGTGTGTGGAGTTGTGTGTAGTCCAAGGTGGCCTTTTAATGCAGTGCTGAGTGTTGAGCCAAGTGTCTGGGAACGTCACTTCAGACTTCTATATGGAGGGTCTGAGGCCAACTGACCGTACCCTCATTCTGTCTCCCCCATTTTGGTTTATGCTGCCGCTGGCTCTGTGTGTGTGTGTGTGTGTGTGTGTGTGGTGGAAGTGGTAGGGGGCAGGGGGTGTTCAGGGTTGGGTATCTGGTTACAGCTGTGGCCATTTGGCTGACCCCAGAATAGACCCAATGAACAGCCCGTCCCAATAACCAGAGACATGCGCAGAGCAGAGCAGAACAGGGTGAACTAGTGCTCAGCACCACCACAGCTGTACTCGAATGCCTCCATCAAAACACACACACACACACACACACACACACAGACACGCATATGCACATACACACACTCACACACACACACACTCACACTCACACACACACACACACACACACACACACACACACACACACACACACCTCATACGCACTAGATTAAATTGCCAACCTCACACCTGTATGTTTCCCCGGAGTGTGTGTGTGTGTGTGTGTGTGTGTGTGTACAGTAGATTAATGAGCATCCCCCCCTGCTCAGGCTCCATACATCATCCAGTCGATTCACATCACAGCCTCGGTGCTGTTAACTTCCAGTGCCACTCACAAAAGGGTGCCCCATGGTCACCTGTGTGTCTGACACACTCACACACACACACACACACACACACACACACACACACACACACACACACACACACACACACACACACACACCTAACACACTCACAAAAAGGAATTACTTGGTACGCACACACACACACACACACACACACACACACACACACACACACACACACAGACACACTGGAGCCCCTTGGGGTTGTTCATTAGAAGGGCATTTTATTTTGTCCTGTGCTGCTTGTTTGGTGAGTGAACAGTGGAACATGGAAAAAAAACAAATAACACATACATATAGGAAACAACACGAGGACTAGTTGGGGCAGCTGTGGCCCACTGGTTAGCACTCTGGACTTGTAACCGGAGGGTTGCCGTTTTGAGCCCCGACCAGTGGGCTGCGGCTGAAGTGCCCTTGAGCAAGGCACCTAACCCCTCACTGCTCCCCAAGCGCCGCCATTGTAGCAGGCAGCTCACTGCACCGGGATTAGTGTGTGCTTCACCTCACTGTGTGTTCACTGTGTGCTGTTTGTGTTTCACTAATTCACCAATTGGGTTAAATGCAGAGAACAAATTTCCCTCACGGGATCAAAAAAGTATATATACTTATACTTAGTTTTGACCTGCCATGGACGGCAGGGGATAGGGAACTCAATTAACAAGCGTCTTTACATTCTGACTTTCCATAGTCTTAATTCCCTGAATGGGTCAATCTGAAATGGAAGAAATCATCCAGCCAACGTTGAGAGAACCACTAATTACCAGTTAGATAGATAGATAGATAGATAGATAGATACTTTATTGATCCCCAGGGGAAATTCAAGGTCTCAGTAGCATACAGACAAGCCACACACATTCACTAACAGCAGAAAAAGTAATTAAAAGTATATAATATAAAAACACAACTAAGCAATAAGGACAGTATAAGATAAAGAATATACTAAATATACTAAAATACAAATTATACTAACTAACACTTAATCTAAATCAATTCTAAAAACAGTATCCACATAGTGGTGATTAATCAATCATGAGGCGCTTGCAATGACTGAGGCAGGGACTGAGCCTGTGATTCTCTGTGCATAGTAAGGTAAGGTAAGGTGCTCTGTGTGAATGAGTGTCATGGTGATAGTGCAATGGTGATAGTGGTCATGGTGATTGTGCAAATGAGTAAGTCCAACAGTGCAACAGTGCAAGAATAGACTCTATATATCTATATATATAACTATTTTAAGAAAAGTTCGGCTATGGCATGGAGGGAGGGGTTATGCATGTGCTAATGTGCTAATATAGCACGCAAACAGTGAGGCAGAAAGACAGTGGTAAAAAGTGGCTAGTGGACAGACAGTATCCAAACAGTGAAGAGGCAGACAGACTATGCAGATAAGTCTATCTTTCCTCTTCCCTTAAGTGAAGCATTGAACAGTTCAATGGCCCTGGGGACAAATGACTTCCTGAGTCTGTCTGTTGTGCAAGGCAGTGAGCGAAGTCTCCAGCTGATCAGGCTCTTCTGCTTAACAATAGTGCTGTGGAGTGGGTGTCCAAGATGTTGATCAGTTACAAGTGCAAGTCCCATTTCTTCTTTTAATCTCTCACCAACAACAAGGGTGTGTGACCCCTCGTCATGTGCCCACATGCATTATCTCTCTAGCACAGTACAACACCTCCCTCTGTGTGTTTGTGTGTGTGTGTGTGTGTCACTGCAGTGGATGGCTTAATTGTATTGCACTTGTCTGTTCTTAACTGGCCCAGTGTAAAGGCATTGATTAGCTGGAGAGTGGTGCTGCTACCTGTGCTATCCGGGGGCCTAATTACTTGCCGATGGCTTTGTTACCCAGCTGTCCCATGGCGCCTCTCTCTCCTCTGCCACCCTGTCGCCTGCTGCTGCCCCACAGGCTCTGTGGTTTACTGAGCGGGCATGGCGCTGGCAGAGGACTCCAGCGGACACAATGTTTTGTTTTGTTTTGTTTTGTTTTTGGTCTGAATGAATTAGCAGCATTGCAAATGCCCACCTGATTTCAAAAACATTGCTATGCTGCTGGGCGTAGCCAGCTCACACAGCAGCGTAGTTAGCAGGGAAGAGAGATCTCAGCGAACAGAGCCGTCACCCTGGGAAAGAGCTGCTCTTGATCCAGCTGCTATGTAAACAGGAAATGACAGGCCTTATCAGGGCTCCTCAAGCCCAGAGCAGAGCGAGGAGAAAAGAGGAGAGGACTGCCAAACTGCCCGTGGGAGTCGCCCCAAGCTCCTGGTTAATGATCGAAGCGCTCGGAGCTTTGAATGTTGTTGTGCTTTTTTAACAAGACTGTGCTATGGTCACACTCCAGTGGCTTGCGTGTGGGAGTGTGAACAGGTGAGCTCTGGGAGAAGAAGACGTGTGTGTCTGTGTGTGTGTGTGTGTGTGTGTGTGTGTGTGTGTGTGTGTGTGTGTGTGTGTGTGTGTGTGTGTGTGTGTGTGTGTGTGTGTGTGTGTGTTTGTGCAGTCATGCAGCAGTGATGACGGGGTCTTATCAGGCCCTCCTGCTCGAGGGCTCTCCCCCCTGTCAGCAGTTCACCGGCCCACTCATGCATAGCTCAGTTGGGGAATGAATGACTGTGTGTGTCCTGCAGTATCAAAAGGTTATTTAATGCCTCACCCTGCTTCTCAGGAGGGTGTTCTATGAGCTTTACAGGTTATGGGATGAATGTGTGGTGAGTGGGTTAGGTGAGACAGCTGATTTAGAGTTAGGACAACATCTCAGTTATCAGTGTCAGATTAAACCATCAGAGTTGAGGGAAGGAGGGAGATTATTAAAAAAAACAAATCCCCTCATGTCTCAGACACTTGAGTAAGAGTGCCCTCTTGTGGCCACAGCTGGCACATAAAATCATTTGTTTTGTATGATCCATGTCAAGCTGCGTCTCTCAAGTGAGTTCCTGTTTATGTCACTCTTCCTCTCCATGGAGATTCACAGGTCATACTGAGGTGATACGCTTTTTAGGAGGCCCAGGGAACTGGCCACTGGGTGGAGTGTGTGTTGGGTGGTGGGCCTGATGTTTGAGCATGCTCTGTAGCAACTTCACGCCATGCTGCTGTTGCATGCTGGGACAGAAGTGTCAGTCAGTGTTATCTCTGGCACACAGCTCTGCAGCGTGGCCAATCAGGTGTGAGTGGCGTGTGTCTGGCTGTGGTGCAAGCGGCGTGCGTGGCAGCATTTACATATGGAAGCTGAGGTGTAATTAAAGTACTGATAGGGATTTAATTAGTGTGTGGAATTAGGATGGCTGGTTATTGATGCCATAAATGCATCACGCTTCAAATGATGATGAAGCGTGCCAAATTTGGGAAAGTGGTATGTTTACTAGAGGTTGGTTGGGAGTGTGTGTGTGTGCGCGCGCCAGCATGCGTGCGTGTGTGCGCGCGTACATGTGTGTGTGTGTGTGTGTGTATGTGTCTGTTTGTGTGTCCTGTGAGAGAGGGAGTAAGAAAACTTTGTAGTGTTTGTGACTGTCTGTGCTCTTTTGTCAGTCAGTGGTGTGTGTGTGTGTGTGTGT
>NC_063199.1:18905122-18912622 GCF_017589495.1 Alosa alosa
AGTGAAACCAAAAATCTTTAAATAAATACATGATGTTTAAGTATGAATTGTTTTTTTTGTGTTATTTGACTAAAATGTAATATTGATCCTTAATATGGTGAAAAGCCTAATAACTTTTCACTGTGGCATAGTTCTGAAGTTGTGTTTATTTAAGGCCTCAACAATGGTCCTTTTGGTCACAACATGTGATTTTTGACACTATAGTGATAGTGACCTGTCCAATCAACAAAGAAAAGCATACCTTGGAGGTAAAAATATGGGTCTAGGGACCTGAGTATTTCAATGTGACTTTTTCAGAGATATTGACAGTTTATGAGCTAAATATGACTATGATACTACATGGAAATGGACTTAAAATAAGAAGAACATATCAAAATTGGATTCCTTGTATCAAACAAAGTAGAGAAAATACATTATACAACAATTTAAGACTAAAGGAAGTCTCTTTTCGGCGTGGGCCATTTTGGATTTTATGGATAACTGCCACTAGGGGGGCCACCCCAACTTGTATCCATGGATTTTTTGAAAACCTTAGGCCTGTACCTAACACCCTGCCAAAAATCAAAAACTTATCCAGAAGTGCCCAATTTTCATGAATTGCATCCTAGATAACTCCTCTGCATGTGCATTTAACAAAATATTCACGATTGTTGAAAGATTGTTGTTGCCACATAGAAGCATTGCATAGAAGACGTCTGGCTAAATTGCTATTACTGTAAATAGGCTTAGTATCGTGACCATGCTGCGCAAATTTGTTCAAAACTGCTGCATTGAAGTGAACTCTGCTAAGGTCTTATCACAAAATTAGTAGGCTACATTGAAGAGACTAAACAAGTTAAGTTATGAAATCAAGCAGTATCTCAAAGCTAACGTTAGAATACTGTTTGGATGTCGAATTTAGCATGCTTAGCCTAGGCTACTTACAGCTGCTTGTCAATTTCGTTGAAGGGCTCATTTTATTGACTCTGACATTGTTTGCAAAATCCCGATGTAAATGGAAAAGTGTTTTCCAAAATTCAGAAGTGCTTGTCCCAAGAAGTACGAACCTTTATTTTAACTATGTAGAAAACGTTATGAATTGCATCCACACATCAGCAGCCTTTCAACTGTGTTACAATTGCAAGGGTTCCCTCAAGTCTTAAAGTGACAGGCACTCAATTATACCTATACTTAGATCTTAATACCCCCCCCCCCCCCCAATTCAGTGGGAAACACTGGTAGTGTATGTGAGAGTGTATAGTAGTGTATGTGAGAGAGTATAGTAGTGTATGAGAGAGGGCATAGTAGTGTATGAGAGAGGGTATAGTAGTGTTTAGTAGTGTATGTGAGAGTGTATAGTAGTGTATGTGAGGGAGAGTTTAGTAGTGTATGTGAGAGAGTATAGTAGTGTATGAGAGAGGGTATAGTAGTATCTGCGAGAGAGTTTAGTAGTGTATGCGAGAGAGTTTAGAGTATGCGAGAGATGTATAGTGGTATAGGCTATGCGAGAGAGTTTGTATGCGTGTGTGTGTGTGTGTGTACCAACGTTCAAAAGGAGACAACAGCAACTACATGCATACACACACACACAAAATCACCAATACATCACAGAGTATGCACATCCATACCCATAGAATCACCAATGCATCACAGAGTTTGCACATCCACACACACATAATCACCAATACAGTACATCACAGAGTTTGCACATGCACACCCACAGAATCACCAATACATCACAGAGTTTGCACATCCACACCGACAGAATCACCAATACATCACAGAGTTTGCACATGTTCATCCACAGATTCACCAATACATCACAGACTTTGCACATGTTCATCCACACAATCACCAGTACATCACAGAGTTTGCACATCCACACACACAGAATCATCAATACATCACAGAGTTTGCACATCCACACACACAGAATCACCAATTCATCACAGAGTTTGCACATCCACACACATAGAGTCACCAATTCATCACAGTGTTTGCACATCCACACACACAGAATCACCAGTTCATCACAGAGTTTGCACAACCACACCGTTTTCGTAGCAGACCACACTCTGAGGTTTTCTTTGCTGACTGTGAAAGCTGTACAGATGTCCCTATACATTTGCATAACCGCTCCCCCCAGCCCCCCTTCAACACACACACACACACACACACACACCACAGACACACACACACACACACACACACACACACACACACAGACACACACACACACACACACACACACACACACACACACACACACACACACACACACACACACACACACACACTCACACACACACACACACACACACACACACACACACACACACACACACACACACACACACACACACACACACACAGTTCTACTGCACTCAGCATGTCTCGGTAGTGGCTCTAATTAATCATGTGTGGATGACTTTGCAAGGACCTTTTGACATCTCTCCCCAATTGCCTAATGTTTTCACACCTCTTATGCTCTCTCTCTCTCTCTCTCCCTCTCTCTCTATTTCTCTACATCTTTCCATTCCTCTCTTCCCCTCTTTCTCTCTATTCCCTACTTCTCTTCCTTTCTTTCCTCCCTCTCGTCTGACGTTTCTTCTCCCCTGTGGTGGTGATGCATGTGATGGAGTGCAGGTGTGTGGGATGCCATATATCAGCAGCACATGAAACTTTTACCCCTTAAACATATGGGCACAGGTGTGTGTGTGTGTGTGTGTGTGTGTGTGTGTGTGTGTGTGTGTGTGTGTGCGTGCGTGCGTGCGTGCGTGCGTGCGTGCGTGTATGTATAATAATCACTGGCTAATTCTCATTCTAATTCCCAGTTGCCTCCCATGAGCCCTGTTTGCAGTCTGTTGATTATTCTGTTGATAGTCTCTATCTTTCATTCTCATTAAGTCTTATTCCCCCTTTTCTTTTTCTCGTTTACTTGTTTATTCCAGCTAGCAGTTTCTTTCTTTTCTTCTCTAAGGCTCTCTCTCCATCTTTCTGCAACCATCTTTCTCTCGCTCTATCCCACTCTCTCCCTATCCCTCTCTTTCATTGTGATCCATCCCTACTCTGGACCTCAGTAAAGGGAACATGCTTTGTTACTGCCAACCTTTTTCCACCCCGTTCCTGTTTTGGCTCAGTTAATTACTGATGCCCTTCAGAAAGAGCCTCTTTACCCCTCTCTCTCTTTCAAGCACACACACACACACACACACACACACACACACACACACACACACACACACACACACACACACACACACACACACACACACAGTGGGAAGAGCTGCGTCAGAGCCGGGGTTATTCAGGGTGAGCTCACTACACGACTGCAAAATATAAAGACTCAGCAGCATGTGGATTTGCACACACTCTCTCTCTCTCTCTCTCTCTCTCTCTCTCACACACACACACACACACACACACAGATTTACCTGCTGCTGCGCTCTTCGACAGCAGGACTCTTCACGTTGGAAGAGGACACACGGGTTAAAGCTCTAAGTAACCCTTGACCTCAGCCTGAAATACGCACACACTCTGTCTCTCTGACACTGTGATCAGCAGCACCGGAGCGCCACAGGGAACTGTGCTCTCTCCAGTCCTGTTCACCCTGTACACATCTGACTTCTGCTACAACACCGAGTCATGCCACATGCAGAAGTTTTCTGACAATACTACAATTGTGGGATGTATCAGGGACGAGCAGGAGGAGGAGTACAGGAGCCTGGTGGAGGACTTCTTCTCAACTTCATCTTCAACTCAACACTTCAAAGACCAAGGAGATGGTGGTGGATTTCCGCAGGTCTAAGCCCGCTCTGCTACCAGTCCCCATTGATGGGGTCAATGTGGAGGTGGTAAGCACCTACAAGTATCTGGGTCTCCACCTGGACCATAAACTGGACTGATCAGCCAACACTGATGCACTCAACAAGAAAGGGCAGAGCAGGCTGTACTTCCTGAGGAGGCTGCGGTCCTTCAATGTGTGCAGCAAGCTCCTCAGGATGTTCTACCAGTCTGTTGTTGCCAGCGTCCTCTTCTATGCAGTGGTATGCTGGGGAGGAAGCACAAAGAAGAAGGATCTTGGGGCTGAATTGACAGGCTGGTAAGGAAAGCTGGCTCTGTAGTGGGAGCTGAACTGGAGTGCATCACTTCAATATCTGACAAAGGACCCTGAACAAACTGATCAACATCTTGGACAATGAGGTGTCACCCACTCTACAGCACTATTGTTAAGCAGAAGAGCCTGATCAGCTGGAGACTTAAGCTCACTGCCTTGCACAACAGACAGACTGAGGAAGTCATTTTGTCCCCAGGGCCATTGAACTGTTCAATGCTTCACTTAAGGAAAGAGGAGAGATAGACTTCTCTGCATAGTCTGTCTGCCTCTTAACCCCCTCCATGTTTGGATACTGTCTGTCCACTAGCCACTTTTTACCACTGTCTTTCTGCCTCACTGTTTGCGTGCTATATTAGCACATATGCATAACCCCTCCCTCCATGCCACAGCCGAACTGTGGCCACACTTATACCTTTTCTTAAAATAGTTATATATATAGATATATAGACTTATTCTTGCACTGTTGCACTGTTAGACTTACTTATTTGCACTATCAACATGACCACTATCACCATTGCACCATCACCATGACACTCACTCACACAGAGCACCTTACCTTACCTTACTATGCACAGAGAATCACAGGCTCAGTCCCTGCCTCAGTCATTGAAAGCGCCTCTTGATTGATTAATCACCACTATGTGGATACTGTTTTTAGAATTGATTTAGATTAAGTGTTAGTTAGTATAATATTATATTATATAATTGTATTTTAGTATATTTAGTATATTCTTTATCTTCTACTGTCCTTATTGCTTAGTTGTGTTTTTATATTATATACTTTTAATTACTTTTTCTGCTGTTATGTGTGTGTGTTGTCTATATGCTACTGAGACCTTGAATCTATCTATCTATCTATCTATCTATCTATCTATCTATCTATCTATCTATCTATCTACACACACACACACACACACACACACACACACACACACACACACACACACACACACACACACACACACACACACAAATACACACATACTCACACAGACATGCACAAAAACACACACAGACTTGTACACACTCTCTCTCTCACACACACACACACACACACACAATATTGTAATTTATGCCCCTTGATATTCTGCTTAGCCATCCCTACATACCCAGTGTGTGTGCCTCTGAGGGGGCCTCTGCGGTGTGGAGCGGAGGTGTCTGTGCAGGTGAGGCAGGCTTTTCATCCAGCATTGCGCAGCGCAGGTGGCCTTCCCTCGGAGCACCTGGCCAAGCCGAGCGGCCCCCTGCGCTGCTCCACTGCCCCACCTGGGCAAGCCGAGCGGCCCCCTGCGCTGCTCCACTGCCCCATTTGCATGGAAATTCTGACGCCGGCATTGCTGAACAGAGAGTTCACAGAGATGTTTTAAAGGAAAAAAGAATTGAGGAAGCAGATAGCGGAACCAATGACATTTGAGAGATTTCACCCTCTTGCATCAAAAGTGAACCTTTGAATCCTTTTTTCATGGAAGAAGAGTTTTCATGTACTGTGCATTAGTCATGTTGGGAGACCGATAGATGGAGAGGCAAATAGAGGCACATCCATAACACGAAAATGTCACATCCATAACGCAAAAACGTTACATCCATAATGTGAAAACTTCACATCCATAACACCAGTTTTTCCTACATAATGCATTACAAATATGACACATTTTCAAAAACACACTTTTTGTGTTCATTCAAGTCTCCTTCATGCTATACAATATATATATATTGGTTTCAGCAGTTCCTTAAAAATTCACAGAGTCTGTAGAAAACCTGTAATTTCTCATAACAGTGTGTCTATTTGATTTCACGTCCACTGATGCACTGATAAAATGCCATGTATTCATAGGATGTAAATGATTACGGTAAATGAAATTTGAGGATTTGTCAGTATTCAGTGGACAGAGGTTACAGTAAAAGTAATGCAAATTAATTCACTGATACTAATCTTGTCTAATACTCTAAGGCATTTTGTTTATCAATGAGTCCAGCTGTCACATCCATAATGCTGGAAATGCCCTGGAGTAAGATGGACAAAGAGAGAGAGAGTGTGTGTGTGTCTGGCCGTAGCTCATTAGTCAAGTGAGTGCAGGTCAGAGAGCTCAGAGGTCAAAGGTGAAATGATGGGGATGGGATTCAGATGATAGCCATCACCATCTCGACTCCCCCATCCCCTTTTCCTCATTGTGTGTGTGTGTGTGTGTGTGTGTGTGTGTGTGTGTGTGTGTGTGTGTGTGTGTGTGTGTGTGTGTTTATGTGTGTGTGTATGTGTGTGTGTGAGAGAGAGATGTCTTTCCTGGCTTCTGGCCTCACTGGAGGGGGCAGCTTAGGGCCAAAGCCAGCTGAGCCTACAGAAGCTACCACATCCACACTCCTCTGACTGGCATTAGTCTGTATATAAGCATGTGTGTGTGCATGTGTACATGTAAGTCTATGTCTGTGTGCGTTTCTTTCTCTGTGCTTAAGCGTGTGTGCGTGACTGCGTGTGTGTGTGTGTGTGTGTGTGTGTGTGTGTGTGTGTGTGTGTGTGTGTGTGTGTGTGTGTGTGTGTGTGTGTGTGTGTACCCTTGAATGTGGGCAAAACTCAGCCAGGCGTGACTCCCAGAGCACCCCTTTGAGACAGCAGGGTGGTTTCTATGGTGATGATGAGGCCCTGTTCGGAGCTTTCGGACCGCCTGGGTACCCCAAAATTGCACCTCTCCGTCCTCTATGTCTTTCTGCTACTCCTTTCTCTCTCTCTCTCTCTCTCTCTCTCTCTCTCTCTCTCTCTCTCTCTGACTTTTTATCGCAGGATGACCTTATCCATGAGAGTCATGTCTATCTTTATGTCTTTATCTTATCTCTCCTTACCATTCACTGACATGTATTCATCTATAAACACACACACACACTCACACACACACTCACACACACACACACACACACACACACACACAATTGTCACTCCCCCACCCCCAATGTAAGGGTAATCCTGGCTGATTGGGATCCTATAGGTGGTGGAATCAGTCAGAACAGTGAGTGTCCCACACACACACATACCCCCACACACTGAGACGTGCTGTCAATGCTCAATACGACACCTGCAAGTTATCGGCTTCCTGTTGGTCCCATTATCAGTGTTAGGTTTGTGGGCGAGATAAGCGGCTTTGAATAATAGATCAGGCAAATGGGAACATAGCTGCCCGCCCTCCACATAATGACCAACACACTGCGGAGACACTCCCACCCCCCACTCCTGTCTCACACACACACACGCGCACGCCACACACACACACACACACATGCACACACACACATGCACACACACACACACACACACACAAATGCACCAAGCAATCCAAAGTCACCTTGAGCCCATTGTTGTTAGATGTTCAGCTGGCTCTTGGTGCATTGTGTGTGTGTGTGTGTGTGTGTGTGTG
>NC_063199.1:18920122-18922622 GCF_017589495.1 Alosa alosa
CCCCCAAGGCCTGCGTGCTCAGTCCTTTGCTCTTCACCCTGCTGGACGATGACTGCACTGCAACCTACAGCAACAATCACATAGTGAAATTTGCTGACGACACAACTCTGGTGGGTCTCATCACCAAGGGCGGCGAGGACTCAATACAGGTTGGAGGTAAGACCATCTGACCACGTGGTGCAGGGACAACAACCTCCTGCTGAGCGTCAGCAAGACCAAAGAGATTGTTGTTGACTTCCGGAGAGGTCACCCAACACCTGCCACTGACCATCGGACGGTGCTGTGGTGGGAAGGCGAGCAGCACCAAATTCCTGGGGTGCACATCAGTGAAGACCTCTCCTGGACCACCAACACTGCATCACTGGCGAAGAGAGAGCTCAGCGCCGCCTGTACTTCCTCTTGAAAACTCAGGCTGAGCAAGTGCTCCACCAGCCATCATGACCACATTCTACCGAGGCACCATTGAGAGCATCCTCTCCAGCTGTATCGCTGTGTGGATGGGAAGCTGCACTGAATACAACAGGAAAGCCCCTGCAGAAGCATAGTGAACACAGCTGGAAGGATCATTGGTGCTTCTCCCCTCCCTGAAGGACATTTACACCACCCACCTCACCCGCCAAGGCCAAAATTGTGAGTGATGCAAGTCACCCCGCTCACAATCTGTTTGATCTACTGCCCTCTGGGAAGAGGTACAGAAGCCTGCGCTCCCCGCACTACCAGACTCACCAACAGCTTCATACGCAAGCTGTGGGATGCTGACTCTCTCCCTCCTCCTCCCCCCTCCACCCTCAGCTACATAACATCCTGGACATTGGACCCACAATGGCGCCTGCACTCTCCACCTGCACCTTGAACACTTGCACACTTGTACACTTTACAACTTGGTGTTGTTGTCCTGAAAACACAACACTTCTGCTGCTCTTACATAACTTGCCACTATGCCACTTTCTTTATTATTTGGGTCAAACAGTATTTTTTATAGTATTTTACAGTATTTGCACTAGTATTTTATTGACTGTCTATGCACAATTTCAACAAAATTTTGCTGCTCTTATTTTTTTATTATTATTATTATTATATGTGCCCTCTTATTTACTTATTTACTTACTTTTTTGTTTACTTGAATGTTATGTTTGTCTGTGGACTTAAAATTGGTCAAATATGTCTTGTCTTCACCGTGGGATAGTGAGAAACGTAATTTCGATCTCTTTGTATGTCTGGAACATGTGAAGAAATTGACAATAAAGCTGACTTTGACTTTGACTTTGACTTTAAAGAATGTCTTGAGTAACAAACCCAGTGTCAGCCATAATGACGCATTCTGCTCCTTCCTTCTGCCAGTAGAGAAGGAGGCAGGTGCTCATCGATCACCTTTGAGCCCAAATCCCTTCATCTCACACACACACACACACACACACACACACACACACACACACACACACACACACACACACTTACACGCAGGCACTCCAGAAAGAATGGCAGAAAAATGATCACTCATTTCATATACAAGCTTTCAACAGTTGTGCTTTCAGCTTTTGGTTTCAGATTTATTTATTTCTCAGGGTCTTAATGGAAATGAAACACAGCCTTTCTATGATGACAGCTTGTGAATGGATTTAAAAAGCTGTGTGTCACTCCTGCAGAGTCTCTCTCCTGATCAGATTATTTCTTTTGCTTTCTTTAGCTGTGGTCATTTCCTGATATTCATCTCACACGCAGGAGTAGCACATGTGTTTATCCCTTTCATTCATTCTGAAAATGGAGCTCTCTTAATAATAAATATAGATTTTTGGAGAGTATCCTCAGGCTTCGACTGTGCCGATTGCCCAGACTAAAAATAATTGTAGCTGGGGATTTTCACTTATTATGGGTTGTTTCTGTTGTTGCTGTTTTTTGCTGTTTTGTTTTGGATATTTTTGTTGTTGTTGGCCCGTGTGTGTGTTTGAGTTGGTTATGAAATCATATGATATGAACACTGTCTTACTCATTTCATCTTCTCCCATTATCTCTCTCTTTTTTCAAATCAGTTCAAATCAAATCAGCTTTATTTGCTTGAATTAATAAACAAGTGTTACATTTTCTCTTCATTTCTTTACCCCTCTCTCTTTCTGTGTCTCTCTCGTTCTCTCTCTCTCTCTCAGATCTGGACCTGCGTTACTTCTGGAGCTGGACGAGCTTTGAAGACTACCTGATCTTCTGCTTCGGTTTCACGCTGCTCTGTGCCCTCATCACCTTCCTCTTCCTCGATTCGGTTCTCTTCGTCGAGACGTTGGGCTCGCTGGCTGTCCTCTTCGAGGCCATGCTCGGACTTCCCCAGCTGCTGCAGAACTTCCAGAACCGTTCCACACGCGGAATGAGGTACCACTGCCACACATAGAACACCTGGCACAGGCGGCCTGTTCAGCCATATTAGCACTTTATGGGGCCTGTTTTAAACCAGGGGCAAAGTGCAGAGTCAGTCAATAAGCCAAGTGTGTCATACATGAGCCAAAGCTGT
>NC_063199.1:18930122-18950122 GCF_017589495.1 Alosa alosa
ACTCCCCTACACTTCTTATCTACTTACCACACCCCACACTCTCACACACACACACACACACACACACACACACACACACACACACACACACACACACACACATACACAATCACACACACACACACACACACACACACACAGCACACACACAAAAACAACCTTCACACTCCATCACGCTTAAGCACCCCATCCTTCTCAGACAGCAGTGAGTGAGTCCCAGGAGAGAGAGAGTCATCTCTGGCAATGACTCTCATGAGATCTGGGATAGATTTCCCTTCCACTCACTTAATGCTATAAATGTATTTAGTAGCCCGAGTCCATTAATAAGTAGCAAGCCATTTTAGTTGGTTCTTTTACCCGACCGGATCAGTGGGATTGCTACTTTAGCCACCAAGTACTAAGAATTTATGTTTAGCGCAGAACATTATCTGCAATTAGCATGCAGATAGCATTCATGCTCATCAGCAAATGTGCACACGCGTGCGAGAGAGAGAGAGAGACAGAGAGAGAGACAGAGAGAGAGAGAGAGAGAGAGAGAGAGAGAGAGATCTATTTGCCATATATTGCACTCCAAGCATTCTCTATGTAAACCTTATGTTTAAATGTTTAAATGCTTTGGCAATTCAAAAATATTTGTCATGCTAATAAAGCACACTTGAATTGAATTGAATTGCATTGAATTGAGAGAGAGAGAGAGAGAGAGAGAGAGAGAGAGAGAGGGAGGGGTAAGAAGGGAGAAGGAGAGAGGGAGGAGAGGGTGGAAGGAGGGAGGACAGAAAGGAAGGACACTTTTCTGTTTTCCCTGTGTGAGGGATGTGGATGTGTGTGTGATGATTCTATTTAAGGCCAGTGTGTGGTCAGAGCCTGAACTCTGCTGCGCTGATGGGGCTGATACTGTAATCTGTTTCCTAAACAAGCATGGACATACACACACACACACACACACACACACACACACACACACACACACACACACACACACACACACACACACGCACACACAGATACACAAACACATACAGAGAGAGAAAGAGAGAGAGAGAGTCCCTGTGGGATTGCGGGCAGCTTTCTGCTTCATCAGCCACAGGCAGATAGAAACATTGCCTGGGCCCGAGAAGGCCTGATTACCCCCGGGAGTCAGGCACATGCAGGCAAACGCACACTCACACACAAACATGTAAGTAGTACTCACACACACACACACACACACACACACACACACACACACACACACACACACACACACACACACACACGTGTGTATGATATCATCACATCACCATGCACATGCAATACTGTAGTTACACATGCACACACTAACACGCACACACATGCACTCTCACATGCGCTCTGTCTCTCTCTCCCTCTCTCTCTCTCTCTCTCTCTCTCTCTCTCTCTCTCACACACACACACACACACACACACACACACACACACACACACACACATATGCATACACAGTCAAACTCCCAAACACAATGAGTGGAAAGTTTTCATTCCCCCTTTTAAAAATAACCAAGGTGAGTGTGATGCTGTGGCGCTTACTCACCTCTTCAGGGGAAACCACAGGATGCAACACACACACACACACACACACACACACACACACACACACACACACACACACACACACACACACACACAGAGACATACACACACACACACACACACACACAAACACACTCACACTGTTGTTTACACACTCAAAAGGAAGCGAGAGCTCAGGTGCTTTATTGGGTTGTCGTGGCCGCAGTTATTGTTGTTATGGAATATCTTGAGGGGCATTCATCTCTCTGTGAGTGTGTTTGTCTGGCTCTATCTCCTCCTAATCCTCGGCTCCCCTCACTTCCTCTCATTAAGAGTGTCTCAGGTAGAGGTGCTCCACAGGGGGGAGGAGATCAGAGTCGGGCCTATCAGGACTCTCCACTGGATGGCTTCTGCTGCCCTGAGAGTTCTCATCATTAGTTGCTCTGGCAACACAAAATGTATCCCTATTCTCCGTACACCACTATAGACCAGATGTACGTATATTTGCAAACGTAGCGTTTTTCAGTACCATGGCCAACCCGCAGAAAGTATACGTGGTATTTATCAAACCAGCAGTTCATCGGGTAATCAGCACCTTTCTCCGCCCCCATACCGCAATTTACAAACGTCCACAACTAAACGGCATACTTCAATTGTAAGCACAGTTGAATTAAAGCAACACCAAAGCACTTTTTCTCTGTCGCTGGCACACTTTTTGTTTATTCAGCACCGGCTTTGGAAATAACAATGTCCACAGACAAGGTAGAGTACTTTGCATGGTTTTATGAAAGTATGATGTATTGCGACATGAGAAGCAAGTCAAATTTGTAGTTTCTTATGTCTCATTCCTTTGAACTACAGATCCGCTACCTGATCTGGCAATCTTGCATAGTGCAGTTATAACCGGATAGAGGGTCGCGAAGCGAATGCAGAAATGCCGTTCACCCTGTTACGAGTTGAAGAACCATTGTAACGATTTTGGAAACATTATTTTAAGGTACAAAAAACTCTTTAGTGTTGCTTTAAGTTCACTGATGACAACATTAAAAAGAATCAAACGTTTAGCGATCATGAAAAAATACAATACATGATCAGATGTCAACAAGCAGGGAGATAATGAAGAGCAGTAGTTCTACTCAAACTACTTGTGCACGTAGGCTATGGAAGATTGGTCAAATCTAGCAAGTAGGAAAGTTTAAGTGGATAACGTGAAAGTGATAGTAGGACATTCGAAAGCCCAACGAAAGTTAAAGTTGCTCTTGATAAAGTACAGATGCAAAACTGGTGCTCTGAATAGCGATTCTGTTGTCTGAAAGTTCCTCTTATTGACACATTTATCTGTAATTTGGATTGACACCTGCTTTTACCAGGCGTAAATATTTCACCGCAAAACAGACGTGCGCTTTCATGTGCAGTTTTCATACATGCAGGGGAATACCTAATTAGGCACATTTTACACTTCCCCTCCCATCTTTTTACACGAAACTCCCTCTTTCCCCTGACCCTCCTCTGAATGCATATGCATGACACAGGATAGCGCAATTTGTCATTTTTAGCTCCTGTGACAGGCAGCCTGCGGTTTTACCCAAGTGCGGCCTGTTTGTACATGCCTTGCCATTACGTGCACGTTGCAAAACAAATACGCCTGAAGTGGGCGCAAAAGCATTAGTACATCTGGCCCTATATGTGGTGCTATTTTATTCCCTCTACCTTTTGCTTGTGTGTGTGTGTGTGTGTGTGTATGTGTGTGTGCATGCATTAGAGAAATAGAGCGAGAGAGAGAAAGAGAGAGAGAGACAGAGAGAGAGAGAGAGAGAGAGAGACTACGTCATATCAATAAAGCTCTTTTGGATCATTCCTCAAACCATGGAATCATGACGCACCTGATACAAAGCCAACACCATACAAACATACATGAAATACATGAAATTGGATTGGATTGGATTGGATAGAATTGAATTGAATTGAGAGAGAGAGAGAGAAAGAAGGAGAGAAAAAGAGCTTGTGTGTCGTGACTTCTTCCATGTAACCTTAAGATCACACAAGGGAAATGTGTGCAGAACACAACAGCTTGGAGGCTTTTTTTCTGAATGACCCCAACCAATGCTTTCCACCCCATACTGAGAGAATTATTACAGTAAGAGTCCTTGTGTGTGTGTGTGTGTGTGTGTGTGTGTGTGTGTGTGTGTGTTTACTTATCACAAACAACACTCGCTGAGTCAGCAGTTTCCTTTATCACCAGTTCCATCATCGCACACAGAGAGCCCCCCGCCCCTCCTCTTCCTCCTCCTCCTCCTCCTCCTCTCCAACTGACGTCTTCCTGTAAGCTCACCATGTGCTCCTGCCAACGCGCTGCCCTTGCCCGAGAGTTGCCCCTCCTAGAGTTGGCACCAGTGCCCGAGAGAGCTCAAACGTCAGGGGGACGCCAGCCAGCCAGCCGGTGGTGCAGCCCTCCAGCATGCCAGGCTGCCAGCCTGCTCTCCCTGGCACCTTTCAAAGCCATTTGTGAAACACCCCTCAGGATCCCCCGCCCGGTCCTGATGAGGAGGACCGATGTGGGCATCCCGGGGACTAGCGAGCCAGTCTGAGCGGCGTGGTGAAATATTGGTCGTAATTATCCATGCGGGAGCGGGAGTTTAACTATGTGGAAGGAATCTGTTATGGACGCCCACGCCGTTCACTCTCTGGAACTGGGAGGGTGGAGAGTTATGGGGGCCAGGTGAACATTTGTGGGAAGGCAGGATGGTGGTGGTGGTGGTGGGGGGTGGTGGGGGTGGTGGTCTATCTTTATGGAGAGAAGACAGAAGATCAGACAGAGATGCAGTGATGAGTATGATTGCAGGGGAATAGGAGAGGCAGAGAGAGAGGCAAAGGAAAGAGAGATAGGGTAGAGAGAGAGAGAGAGAGGTGAAGGAGAGAGAGAGATAAGAGAGTAAGAGAGAGACTTGTGCTTTGGCAAAACTGTACATGGATGGTTATGCCGGTAAATTGGGGAAAAACATGGACAAAGTGAAGGTGGGAAGTTTGAGACAGAGGTGAAGGGGTAAGAGGGGGAGAGAGAGGGTAGGAGAGCAGAAAACCTGCAGCCTTGCTCTATTGTTGAGTGTGTAGTCACAGGTGAAATAGGTGCACCTGTTTTGGGTCTAAAAAAAGACCTTCAAGTTGATTTGTCCTCTGCTGTATAGCTATCACACAGTTATAAGCATGTAGCTGGTTGAACATTGGTTAGACTGTTGACTAAAAATAGGTATAAATGATCATATTTTGGTGATTTATTGTAATCTCACAATGAAAACAATGCAACCTTGGAAGGAAAAAATCCAACCTTGAAGGGAAGCAAATTTTCATCATAGACACAAAAATTCCTCATAAAGAAATAAATATTCTTAATAAAAAGACAAGTGCCACAATTATTATTGCCACCCCATTTTAAGCTTCCCTTTGCATTAAAACAGCTCATCATATTCTACAGTCCAGCAGTAGATGGATCTATGGTTATTATATGTTTATTCAGACACTTTTATTCAAAGAGACTTGTAAAACACATTTTAAAATCACTCCAAAATCACCAAAGACCTCCTGTTCAACGATACAGAAGAGAAAGCCATGGAGCTTAGATGTAGTTCTGCAGGTGTATATCATAGTTGTCAACATTGAGCATTGGAAATAAGGGAGATTTCCCGGGTTTCTCACCCAAAGTACGGGAAATATCCCTGTTGCTGTCCCTCTGCTAACAGCAAGAATACTCAGACCAAAATAATCAGACTACAAAACTGCTGCACTAACTAAACGAGGTGGGAAACTAGGTCTAAGGTAACTTTGCTTACAGATTGGCAACAAATTGTGCTCTCACAACAATCACGCCGTTATCTTAAATAGGCTAATATCACTCTAAGGTCGCTTTCAAGCAAGCAAAATGATGCTTTGTAAACATCTGTTTCCCTGGAAGGGCAAGGGGGTAGCAACAGGATAACAGTACAGAGACTGACAGGTTCGATGGTAGGGCTAATGTTATGTGAGTATTGAAATACAGGATATTTTACGCGAAAATACACTGCTCAAAAAATTAAGGGAACACTTACAGTTTTCCACAATTGTTAATTGTTAACACATTTTTAGAAACCTTCCACCCTTTTCTCCATTCTCAAACTACATTCACAGAATGTCTGACAGTTCTTGCAAAATAAAAAAACTCACCTCAAAAGTTTTACTTGTGCTCAGAACCAAACAGTGTCAGAGTACCGATCCAGTGTATGATTGAAGTGTTCCCTTAATTTTTTTGAGCAGTATATTAAACTGGGTATATAGCAGGGAAAAAGTCAAAATATGTGAGAAACCCAAAAAACGGGAGGGTTGACAGCTTTGGGGTGTATCAGGAGGGATGAATGTGTGGGTGGGTGGGGTTAAACTCTGCACTATGGCAGCTTTGGTGTGTATCAGGAGGGATGAATGGGTGGGTGGGTGGGGGTTAAACTCTGCACCATGGCTGAATGATATCAGAACTCATTCAGACTGTTAGAGACCAAACTGAAATAAGACAGAGGTCCCCAAACTGGATGTGGGTGGCATTGTGCGTGCGTGCAGGTGATTGGAGTGTGCGACGGTGAGAGGGAGCCATTGATCGAATAGAGACCCAACCGCGCCACACATCAGCCACACATCAGGGCCTCAGTACCACCACCACCACCACACCTGCCACCGCCTCTCCCCAGCGCCCAGACCTGGAAATCAGAGGGATTATTCATGGAGCGTACAGGGCAGGCCTGTGGGAGAGAGAGAAGAGGGGGGAGAGAAAGGAGGGGAGAGAGGTAGATGGGGACGGAGAGGAGAATAAGGAACCCTAGGAAACCCTGAGAAATAAAAAGAATAAAAAGATGAAAGATTTTTAGACGAGAAGTTTGAGTGATGAAAGATTTTGGTTACACTTTACTTGACAGTATCAACATAAGAGTGACATGACACTGTCATGAACATGTCATAAACAAGTCATAAACGTTTATGACATAACGCTTTTGTCATTTAGTGTCATTCGGTTTTTGTCATAACAAGTTAGTGTTAGGAATAGGGTCATCCTCAGGCCTTCATATCCTGCTGTGGGAGACTTCCTGATTTCCTGTCCCATTAGGGTCATCACTCAGGCTGCCCAGCCGTGCCCAGCCCTGCCCTAAAGGACTCATGGTTCTGTTAATCAGACGGAGGTCTGGTAGTAATGAATGCTGCTGCTGAATGCTGACTGAGTTGAAATGCCATGCTGAGAGGGACTCGAGAAATGAAATCACTTCATCATGTGTGTGTGTTTGTGTATGCGTGTGTGCCTGTGTGTGTGTGTGTGTGTGTGTGTGTGTGTGTGTGTGTGTGTGTGTGTGTGTATAAGGTTTTTGCTTGTTTGTGTGTTTTTCTCTCTCTCCCTTACAAGTCATGCTAAATGGAGGCCTTTTTGACATCCTTCAAGAGCATTCTAAATGAAGAGCTCTCTAAACACGTGTGTTTTGCCATTCATCTCTCCTCCTACCCTCTTGCTGGGAAGCAAATTTGTCTCTTCCAGAAAATATGCAAACTTTCCAGTGTTTGGGTACAGCAAGAAAAATCGATGTCCATGCATATTTCATACCATGTGTTCCATGTGCCTTGCTTGAGCTCTTTCCTCGTCTCTCTCCCCTCTCTCTCTCTCTCTCTCTCTCTCTCTCTCTCTCTCTCTCTCTCTCCCTCTCTCTCTCATTCTCTCTCTCTCTCTCTCTCTCCCTCTCTCTCCCTCTCTCTCTCTCTCTCTCTCTCATTCTCTCTCTCTCTCTCTCTCTTTCTCTCCTTCCACCCTGAAGCGTCTCTTTTTGATTTATCAGTCTGGGTGAGTGTGACAGGGGAGAAGTAGAGGAGTGTGTAGGGGGGTCCGGCGGTGCTTGTCCATCTCAACACCCCCCACTGGCTCTCAATAACGGCTTTTCGATGCTAGTCCACCATTAATATAATATATGCATCGCGTAAGAGGAGGTTAAGCGCATTTAAGCAGAAATAAAAGCAGGCCTAGCTTTGAAGTTAGATGTGTGTCCTGCTCCGTGCTGTAGTTGGAGTAGCTTCTTCAAACAGCTTTGAGGGGCTAGCGTCCAGCCTCCAGTTAGTTCATATCAAAGGGCTTCTCATGCTGGACATTCTGACTCAGAATACTTTGATATTTTGCTGATATTGACATATTGATATTTTGGAGCAGTACTTTGTATTTTGCTGTGTAGAGAGAACTAAGGTGCTTTGGTAGTTGACGGGTACTGTATGTGTGAGATGCAGCGGTTAGTGGGGGTCATGTCATAAGGCTCTATTGGACCAGGAACATCCTGCATACTCAGACAGACCTCAGGGAATACCATATAAACTCTGCTGATACCTGCTCTTGACCTTATGTCAGGACTGTACCCCTGCTGCTGCTGCTGCTTCTGTGTGTGTGTGTGTGTGTGTGTGTGTGTGTGTGTGTGTGTGTGTGTGTGTGTGTGTGTGCGAGAGTGAGAGAGAGAGACACTCAGTACGGTCACAGCAGCTTGTTAACTGTTAAGTCAATAAATCTCCTTGGTGTTCTCCTTTTACAGTGTCACTCACTGCACCACATCACACACACACGCACACGCACACACACACATACACAAACATACACACAGACACACACACACACACACACACACACACACACACACACACAGACACACACACACACACACACACACACTCTCTCTCTTACTCATTTAAATGCAAGGTGCATATTCTACCTTTCACGAAACATGTTCTCCCTCAAGTGCCATGCATACTTAAGAAAAAGAAAGATAATTTCAAGAATAGTGTGTGTCTGGTCATCATACACACACACACACACACACACACACACACACACACACACACACACACACACACACACAGTCTTAGTCAGGATCAAAGACATTGCTCTTTTATTTTCAATTAAACGTGCTGTGTACGCCAGCGAAAAGCCGACAAAAGTGGCCTGTCAGCGATGCTCTCTATTAGAGGACGCCACAGCAAGGCACCAAACGCTCTCCAATTTATCTGTTTTGTTGTTATTTTGGTTTTTGTTGTTGTTATTCGGGTTGCTTTGAGCTCCTGGACTGATAAAAGCATGACTCATCAGCAGTGTGCTTTATCACAGGGGTAAGTACACACAGCAGGGGGGGGTCAAGCGTGTTTTTATTTTCTCCCAAGGAGGTCATTCCCTCTCTCCTCCCTCTCCGTGTAACTGTCATGTTGCTCAGCAGGCGCTCATGTTGCTGCGTGTTCCTTGTGTGTCTCACATGAGTCTGTTATCTTTGGGAAGAGATTTGGTTTTGCTTGTGTGTCTCACATGAGTCTGTTATCTTTGGGAAGAGATTTGGTTTTGCTTGCACTGAGGCTGGGTTTCACCCACCTGAGAATATTATCCATGTGCATGTGAAGTGTGTCAAGTGATACATTTACTCAGTGGAACCTTTTTTAGTCTAGTTGTTTATTCATTTTTTTATTTTTACATTTTTCTTTTTGTAGTTTTCACCGTTCTTGAGTGTGAGTTTCACCATTTCAATTTGATTGAAGCCTGGGCACAAGCTACTGGTTTACTGCCGTACACGAGGCATGGATTCATAGCTTTATATCTCGACACCTCTCACGTGATGGCACACGCATGAGTAGCCCAGTAGAACACATGTGCCTGGAACATGACAATCAATGGAACGGCTGGTGGCATTTGGAAATCATGGAAATCAGAGGACAGAATGAGGTCTTACATTTCTAGCTATAGATATGGGGGCTTCATACATGTGTGATTTCCCCCCCACACACACACACACACACACACACACACACACACACACACACACACACACACACACACACATATGTATGACCTTTTGCATACAAACACATGTTTATGTGAAAGCACACATAACCCTCTGACACACTCTATTGATCTTTCTCTTGGTATCTGTCGCACACATACAGTACATACACACACACACACACACACACACACACACACACACACACACACACACACACACACACACAAACAGCCACACACAGACACACACACACACACACACACACACACATTGCAAACCACCTCTAACTAGCCAGGCTTGTGGGCAGTGACCTTGTCTGGTCCTTGTCTGTGTGCTCTGTTTGGTTTGATGGATAAGAGGGACACACAGACCACCCCACCAGCTGCCACACTTACACACCTATACACTGAGCTGCACTAAAGAGGGACATATTGTATGGGAAACACACACACACACATTCAAACACACAGACCACCCCACCAGCTGCTACACTCACACACCTATACACTGAGCTGCACTAAAGGGAGACATATTGTATGGGAAACACACACACACACACACACACACACACACACACACACACACACACACACATGGCTTTGATGAAAAAGTGGTAGAGCTGCTGTCTTGTAAATCAGTGCAGATGGTGCTCTTAAAAGTAATGTGTGTGTGTGTGTGTGTGTTTGTGTGTGTGTGCTTGTGTGTGTGCTAGTGTGTGTGTGTGTTTGTGTGTGTGTGTGTGTGTGTGTGCAGTAACCATTCTCTCTCTTTCTTCCCCCTCTGTCTGTGTGTGTGTGTGTGTGTGTGTGTGTGTGTGTGTGTGTGCTTGTGTGTGTTGTGTGTGTGTGTGTGTGTGTGTGTGTGTGTGTGTGTGTGTGTGTGTGTGTGTGTGTGTGTGTGTGTCTGTTTGATATATGTGTGTGTGTTTATGTGTGTGTATACATGTCTGTGTATGTGTGATGTGTGTCCGTTCAGTCATTGAAGCCACTCATAGAATGTCCCCCCGTGGAAACCTAATATCAAATCACAGTTTAGCCCCATGGTTGGTCATAGTCAGACTCAGAAACAGATGACAGCCCATAACCGAAACCACACAAGCACAGTGAGACTTTTACTGCACACCATTTTGTGTGCCAGTATTCACCACCATTCAACAGGGGATACATTCACCACGAGCCCAATTACTAGTGCTTGCTGTCAGCAGATGGTTAGTTGATTGTTTTGGATTGCCCCTCAGAGATAAACATGATTCCTTGTCTGAAATTGTATGTGCTTTTCAACCTAACAAGTGGTGAACCCTGTTCGGTGCTGTCCATGGGGCTAGTCTTGATGTAAAGTAAATACAGCCTGAATCCTTGTCTGAGCTTGTATGTGCATTTCACCTTACAGAGTACTGAACCCTGTTGGGTGCTGTCCATGGTGCTGATTAAAGTATAAATCTGTGCACGGCCATATTGACACCAAAGGTTTCTTTCTATAGTCATAGTGGCCTTATGCCTCAATACTCATCGTCCCTGCTTACAACTCTCCAACTTTGCTGACTACTAAAAGTTGGCAATTTGAGTCCTTCACAGTAATCGTTGACTGATGCCTTGACTGAACTTTATGCATTTTACCTAAAAGGAAGCTGAGCGTTAACTGCTGTTTTCTGCCCACAGGGCCGGTGTTAATATACCTCGGTGCGTTACTACAGTACGCTGACACCACTGGCTCTTTTCGTTAGCCCTGAGCCCCAACGCTCCATGTCATTGCCACAGCTTTCTCAAACTCTGCTGACTGCTGAAGGTTGACGATTAGAGCTGAACTTTCTGCCTCTGCTCACACCCCCTCTAGGACATGAGAGGCCGAATGTGCCATTTCCAGGAGTGCCACTCTGAACCTCATTCTCTCATCCAAGCCTATCATGCTTGATCTTGAAATTGCACTTCCCTGCTAGAGGGTCGACATCAAGGACAAACAAAAAGATTATTACCCTGCATAGTGGCTCATGGCCAGAACCCGTCAAATATCAAAGAGGCCTTTGACACACACACACACACACACACACACACAGAGAGAGAGAGAGAGAGAGAGAGGGAGAGACCACTTCTGTAAGCCCAGAGCAAGACCATGACCCCATAAGCGACAAATAATGTTCCCCATCAGTTCTCAGTCAATGCTACTCAGTCCAATTACACAGCCAGATACCCACTCTCCATCTCTCTATCTCTTCTTTTCTATCTCCAGTAATCATTCTCTCTCCCCCCTCTCTCTCTCTCTCTCTCTCCCTCACTCTCTAACCACCACTGCTATCACAGTCAAAGTCCCCTCCCCTCTGTTTTCCATTTTCGTTCTCATTATAGTTGCCTTTGCTCCTTAATAAACAGAGACCAGAGATCGTTCAGTCTCATTCACTCCCTCATTTCTTGTCATTTCCTCTGAATTTTATGGTGCCGCTCCTGAGCATCTCCGTGGTCTTTTTAGACTACTGCTTGTAACATCTACTCTCTCTCCTCCCCCCTCTCCATGTCTGCAGCGGGCTTTTTGAAAAACTTTACATTAGCTCCACGTTACCAGCAGTCTTTCCACTAGGCCCCCATTACTACGCTACTTAACCCTTAACTGTTCAGACAGCCCTAGTATTAACATGACCAGCGCCAGGTCCAATAGCCTCCTCCTCTCTCTGGCTTCTCTCTCCCTATCCTCTCCATCCATGTGTCACTTACTTTCTTCATTCTTTTCATCTTGTATTACACTCTGTGTTATAGCAGAGTCCTTCTATCTTTTCTGTTATCTCTCTGCCCTCTCCTATTCTCTCTCTCTCACTCTCTCTCTCACTCTCTCTCTCACTCTCTCTTTCTCCCTCTATTTCTCTCTCTCTCTCTCTCTCTCTCTCTCTCTGTTGCAAGTGAAATGAAGGTGTCAGGCTGAGAGGGGATCAGTGGGTGAGAGGACCTGTCAGTGGTGTGAGTGGATAGAAGGATAAAGAGAGAGAGCAGTGTGAATGGATAGAGTGATGAAGAGAGAGAGAGCAGTATGATTGGAGAGGCAGAGGATAGAGGGATGAAGAGAGAGAGAGCAGTGTGAATGGATAGGCAGAGGATAGAGGGATTAAGAAAGAGAGCAGTATGAGTGGAGAGGCAGAGGATAGAGGGATTAAAAGAAAGAACAGTGTGAATGGATAGACAGAGGATAGAGGGATTAAGAGAGAGAGAGCAGTGTGAGTGGAGAGGCAGTGGATAGAGGGATGAAGAGAGAGCAAGGGAGTCCTGGATGCACGAGTGGCATAAGGCCGGCATCATCAGCATTCACTGATCAATACAATAATCACTTCTCCTCCCCACAGACATGCATGCACACACACACACATGCACAAAGACATGCACACACACACACACACACATACACACACACACACACACACACACACACACACACACACACACACACACACACACACACGCACGCACGCACACACACACAGGCCCCAGGGCACAACTCGAGTAGCTGAGGAGTGATGCTTTCATCTGCTGTCAGTCCACACCAGGCTTTGGAGGCCCCAACGAGGGAGATGAAGAGTGGGATACAAAGGGGAGTGTGTGTGTGTGTGTGTGTGTGTGTGTGTGTGTGTAAAAGAAAAGAGAGGGATTGGAAGAGGAGAGTGCTTGTTTTAGTAAGTGCAAGAGATGAAGGGTGTATGAGTGTGTGTGTTTGTGTGTGTGTGTTGTTGTGACTCTGAGAGTGAGGAGAGAGGGAGAGAGAGAATGAGTTTGTACAAATGTGTGATGGATTGGTTGACTTTGTTCCCAAAGGGCTGCAAGCCTGTCTGGTGAGTTTGTGTGTGTGTCAGTGTGTGTGGCTTGTTTATGTGTGTGTGTACATTGTGTGTGTGTGTGTGTGTGTGTGTGTGTGTGTGTGTGTGTGTGTGAGGGAGGGAGATAGGGAGAGTCAGTAAGACAGTGGGAGATGAATGACCTCTATGGGACAATTTATCTCTATTGGCGCGTTGCGTCGTTGCGTCGTTCTTGTACGGATGACCCGGTCTTGTTAATTACCTCGTTAATGTTTGATCTGCATTAATGATGTTTGTTATCCCCAGAGCACAGACGTCTTTTTCAGGCAGGACCCCGCTAGAACAAAAAGAACCGCAGTGGGGAAGAGTGGGGGAGCTTATCGCCAGCTGTGTGGAGAACACACACACTGAACATCCACTAAATACTGTGGAGAACACACACACACACACACACACACACACACACACACACATACACACACACACACACACACACACACACACACACACACTGAACATCCCCTAAATACTGTGGAAAACACACACACTGAACATCCCATAAATACTGTGGAGAACACACACACACACACACACACACTGAACATCCCCTAAATACTGTGGAGAACACACACACACACACACACACACACACACACTGAACATCCCCTAAATACTGTGGAGAACACACACACTGAACATCCCATAAATACTGTGGAGAACACACACACACACACACACACACACACACACACACACACACTGAGCATCCCCTAAATACTGTGGAGAACACACACACACACACACACACACACACACACACACACACACACACACACACACACACACACACACACTGAACATCCCCTAAATACTGTGGAGAAACACACACACACACACACACACACACACACACACTGAGCATCCCCTTAATACTGTGGAGAACACACACACACACTGAGCATGCCCTAAATACTGTGGAGAACACACACACACACACACACACACACACACACACACACACACACACACACACACGCACACACTGAACATCCCTTAAATACTGTGGAGAACACACACACACTGAACATCCCTTAAATACTGTGGAGAACACACATTTTAATTCTTTATTTAAATCCACAAATCATATTACAATAGACAGGATTCAAATATTTCAAGAGATAAGATAGGGCTTTGTCACTCAATGATATTCAGGGGTACAAAAAACATCTCCTGCGCCATACTGCAAGGCTGCCTATAACTGCAGATATGGAGCAAAACTTTGCTAGCTGTTTTATTTTTCTGCTGGAGAGCCCTGCCAGCCTCAACCCACTGGAAACAAGTTTGTGGACATGCCCCAAGCTGCCAAAGATCAACACCACTAGCTTGCACTGATAGCCTACTGTAGGTCACATAGTTTTGTCCGTATGGGTTGGTACTTCATGATTTGTCATTAAAAGCCATTCATGTAGAGATCGTACACACATCCTATTTCAAGTATAAGTACTTCCCTTCTGTCTCGGTCTAAAAACACAACATCAGGGGTGTTAGGGATGTTACAAAACACATCAGTGGAGCTGTTAAACCATTCTGGCATAATACGTGAATGTTTGTACATGGTCACATTATCTGGAAGTACATCCTTAACAGTGTTAGCAATAAGGTTAACAATCCGGTCGTGGCGTGCAGTATAAAGTCCTTTGTACATAGTACAGCCATTAACAATATGGGCAACTGATTCGAGGTGATGGTCAGAGTCTGAGTGCATTATACAGTGTGGATGGTGGATTGCAGGGTACCATAATGCAAGGTTGTTTTTGGTGGGTAGCACCTGCAGTCTGGCTTTGACAGTGAAACAGAGGATGTCCTTCCCAACAGCGGCATTTGTGAACATGGAGTGTGAGACAGAGTGGTCGGCAAAGTGTAGGCATGCCAACTTTCCCTCCATTCTGAGTCCAGTCCAGTGTTGTTTGGTGTCTGTTTGTTTTATGTTAAGAAGGAATCTCCTTGCTGTTGTATTCTGTAGTGTGTGTTGTGCCTCGTTGTGATATACAGTAGCCTCTGCTGTTACAGATGAGTCTGTGACAACTGCATCAGATGCCTGTGGTGCTGTGTGTGAGTTGTGTTGTGTCCATTCCAGTTTGACTGACATTCTGTTGCACAGATCATTTAGGTCCGGCCAGTCTGATCGGACTCCAAAGCCTGCAGCTTGTGTGTCCAGTTTCCCGCTGCTTTTCCTCCTAAAGCCTAGGAAGCTGTCCTGGCCTGGTTTGGCCAGAGGGAACCTTCTCTTCCTGGAGGTCCAGCAGGAGGGAAGCTCTGGCTAGCTCTCTGACAGTGGCATCGTCATTGTTGAGCATGCAGATGAGGTGTGTCAGCCTGGTGGCAGTGTATACCCATTCCACATTTGGGACACCCAGCCCCCCCTCTTTGCGTGAGAGGTGCCGGGTAGAGTGAGAGTTCAGCCCCAGCCATTTTCTGACGGCCTGGACTGTTTTATTGTTCATGTCGCGTAGGATGGCAAGGATGAAGTTCACCGCACTCCAGGGGCAGCCTGTTTTAATCCCAACCTGGAGAGGAATGAGCTCTGTGAGTTGGTGTCCACAGATCACAAATGTGGAGTGTGTGTGTGGAGAACACACACACACACACTGAACATCCCCTAAATACTGTGGAGAACACACACAGACAGACACACACACACACACACACACTGAACATCCCCTAAATACTGAGGAGAACACACACATACACACACACACACACACACACTGAACTTCCCCTAAATACTGTGGAGAACACACAGTGAGATGTCAGTGTCCCTACATTTAGACAGAACACCAGGAATGGTAATATCTCTGTGTAGTCTGTGTAGTGTAGTCTGTGTATCACTGTGTAGTCACATGTTGCTTGGCATAAAACTTAACAATTAAAAAATGTGTGTACATCAGAATTTATGAATGGGTACCCATAAGTTTAGTTTTGTCCAGTAGCACTTATTGCCTGGACTATACATTGAGTGTGGGCTTTAAAAGTACATTTTTTAATGTATGGTGGTGGGCATCATATAGAGTAGTTTAATTTGGACATTTTGGGTTGTGGTTTTATTGTATTTTTTGTATTTTATTTACTGTAACATTAAAAAAAATATAACAAATGTTATATATCGTTTGTACCTCTGGAAAACCAAAGGGTATTCAAATGTGCTGACAACAGACCAAACCTTTTCATCCCATTTCTCTCTGTCTCACACACACACACACATACACACTCACACTCATTGTGTGTGTCTGTATGTGTGTGTGCTTGTGTGTCTCCTCTACTTGCTTCCTCTTCACTGGGTCGCTCTAAGCTCTTTAATTCATAGTTTTGCTGATGGAGGATGGGAGGTCGTGTCTCCTACAGAACAAGCCTATTCATTCTGCTGCTGCTGCTGCTGCTGCAGCACTCGATAACCACGGATCCACACGCAATGTGCAGCGTTAACTCATTTCTGCTTTACCTTACATATGCACATTTTTATTGTCTCTCCCCATTTCTATCTTTCTCTATATGCATACAAAAATGCAAGTGTGTGTGTGTGTGTGTGTGTGTGTGTGTGTGTGTGTGTGTGTGTGAATAGCCTCTCTTTTCTCTCTCTCTCACACACACACACACACACACACACACACAAGCACGCGCGCACACACATACACATGCACACACACACACACACACACACATATGCATGTGCATACTCTCATACACTATACACATAAATACATTGAAAAACAAAACAGCTTTGTATCAAACTTTCAACTGCATTAATCAATCAATCAAACAAATCAATCAACCACTCCACCTGAGACCATAATTTCGTCTGCTCTCACCTGCTCATGGTATGTCAGGCCAGAAAAAGTGTGTGTGTGTGTGTGTGTGTGCACGTGTGTGTGTGTGTGTGTGTGTGTGCATCTGAGCTAAGGAGTTTATAGCACCAAGGAGACTACGGACAGGTCGTTTAGATAAGGTCGACCAATCACGGCGGTCGTTTGTAGTCTTGCTGTCACTAAATGGATAGCTTGGAGAGTGAGTGTCAGTGGTGACTCCCTTTGCACCATACCTCTACACATGATGACAGCTAATGGATGTGCTCCTCCCGCCTTGCACCCTCCACTCTCCCTCATTCTCCTGGTGCTCTCTCTCTTTCTCTTTGACTCCTGTTCCCCTTTTCTCTGTCTCTGTCACTCTCTTTTCTCCCTCTCTCTTTTTCTTTCTCTCTCTCTCTCTATATATCACTGTGCCCTTTAAAACCCCTCAACTCCGACCCACGTTTCTGTCTTCCTCTCTCATCTTCCTCTTTTCCTCTATCGCAAACACTTGTTTCATCTCTAAGTCTTTGTCCTCTCTCTCTCTCTCTCTCTCTCTCTCTCTCTGCCGCCTCTTGGATGAATGTGCAAACTCATTGTGCATAAACTCCACAGGGAGGCCAGTGACTGAAGACTTAATGAGGGGGGAAGAGATAGAGGGAGAAAGAGAGAAGGAAAAAGGAGGAGACAGAGAGAGCAAGAGAGAGAGGAGAGGGAGAGAGAGGGAGAGAAATAGAATTAACACTTGTTTATTGAACCAGTATTGAGATCTTTACATTACTGTGCCACTGAGAGATAGAGAGAGGGAGAGAGAGAGGGGGTAGATGGAGCAGTGAAAAAGGAGGAGAAAGTGACTGTCTATCTTTATCAAACAAGGCCACGCTCCCTCTCTCTCTCTCTGTCCTTTTCCCTCCCTCCTTCTGTCTCATGGAGTAAAAGTTTTCATCTTCACAATACTGAAGTGAAAAGCAGCTCTGAAGGTCCTTGTGAGTGTGTGTGGGGATGCCGGGAGACTACTGACAAGATCTTAGACAGGCCCCGCCCTGGCCTCTGCAGGGTCTCTCCCGGAGCCAAGAACTCTTGTGATCCGGACGCCGGGCTCGGTCACTGTCTCTGAAACTTCTCGAGGAGTTCTGTAGAGGCCTTGAGCATGCCGCACATCAGATGAGAGTGCACTTTATCCCAAACTTAAGATCTGTTCACATCTAAACAACTGCATGTTAAATTGTAAGAAGACGTCTTGAAGAAGTCTGAAGATGATTACTTAATTCTGTATCATACCCTCAGCATCATCCCTTTCACAGCTGATATACAGTAGGCTGTGTCATTATGTGTTATTTTGGGCTCTGTAATGTTTTGAAAACATTGTTTGGATACTTTATCCTACTTCAGTAAACACTGTATTCTATCAGTTATTTTGAAATGCTAACATGGTACAGGATCAGTATGGGCATGATGTATTTCTGTAAACACCCTTCAAGGGTTCTGTATGTGCCTTAGCTTTGCATCATATTTGAGGTCCACACCTACCTAGATTGAGGAGGTTTTCAAACCTAATGCTGTGTATATGTAGCCTGGAAAATCCAGACCCTGGTAATCTAGAAAGATTAAGGGTTGGCCATGAATAATGAAAATGGGCGAGGGGCGGCACCAAGCATGCATTTGAGAAAATCTCACTGTACACAATTGGATAACACTACGACCAATGTTTACTGACTGATTCCGGACTTTGACGCAATTGGATAACACTACGACCAGTGTATTGACTGATTTGTTGCAGCGCTGTCGTCATCTGTTTAGCTCGCCTCATGGCCTGCCTATATCAGATACACAGATGTGATTGGTTCCTTGCGATCCAAGGGGTAAAAGTAACGTGCATCATTATTCATTGCCAGAGTGTCTCGCAGAGACAATTCAAATTGTGCTTTCGTGAGAACTCTGGATTTCCAGGGTAGTGTATATGGCCTTTCAGGCTGAGCATGGTGGATAAAAAACTTCTTTAGGACCCCTGCAGATGCCAGCACAAAAGAGTCACACAGTGTTCCAGGTCTTTTCTTGTTGGACAAAATCATGAAAAGCAAGATGTCTGCCCTGGCAAGGTCATGATTTGATAGCATATTATAGCACAGAGAGTCCACCAAACCAATATGTGTGTTCACTCTTGTGTGAATCATTTCATGTAACAGCTCTTCATAAATAATGACCATTACTACAGCGTGGCGGTGGCACGTAATGTCCTATACACACTGTGTTCTTGTTTTACCCTGGCCTCGCCATGCCGTGGCAGCGTACAGCATCTACAGAATGGGGTGTGACTGAGTGAAGATGTAATAGTTTGAGAAAATGACCCTGAGTTTAACTGGCTCTTTTACGATAGCCAATAGACCGGTCTCTGGGGATGAGGTGCTCGTTTATGAGGCATCCTGTATATAAATGTTCTTCATTCAGGAATGATAGATTCTCACTATCATTTTTATTTCTCTCTTTCCCCCCTTCCCTGACTTTCTCTCTATCTGTCTCTTTGGTCTCTTCTCCTCCTCGCTCTCCTTTTCTGTCTTTTTGTGTCCACGTGTGATGTCTCTGCCTTATTCATATCTCCATGTGCTTATACATATTGATTGAAGGTTTTGCATATTGTAATAAAGAATAATTTTAAGAATCAAAATCTCTCTCTCTCTCTCTCTCTCTCTCTCTCTCTCTCTCTCTCTCTTTACTCTTTGTTCCTCTCTCTCAGTGTAAAAATGGTGCTACTGTGGACGGCTGGTGACATATTCAAGACCACGTACTTTGTGGTGAACGAGAGTCCGGCTCAGTTCTGGGTGTGTGGCAGCGTGCAGATCCTCATCGACGTGGCCATCCTGCTCCAGGTCTTCTACTACAGCCAGGACACCCGCATCAAGCTGGGCTGACCCCTGCCCTATCCCACGGCAGCTATCCACATGGCAACGCTGCCGTCGCTAGGTCACACACAAGCAAGGACTGTTGCCAAGTGCCTTTTAAAAACATCTTTTTTTTCTTCCTTCTCTCTCTGTTTTTTAACTAGTCATTTAT
>NC_063199.1:18955122-18960122 GCF_017589495.1 Alosa alosa
TGTGTGTGCATGCCTGTGTGAGCAGCTCATGTGTGTGTGTGCATGACATGATAGACTGTGCAGCTTTGCTCATCTGTCCATCAACGTATAAAGCCCGCCCTGACGATTTGATTGGTATGACTGCCCTCTGCTGGGCATAGAAGCTTCTCAATAAACAAGTGCTTGTGTGTGTGTGTGTGTGCTTGTGTGTGTGTGCATGTCTGTAGGTGCGCTTGTGTGTGAGCGCTCATGTGTGCATGTGTGTGTGTGCATGCCTGTGTGAACGCTCATGTGTGTGTGTGCTTGTGTGTGTGTGCATGACATGATAGACTGTGCAGCTTTGCTCATCTGTCCATCAACGTATAAAGCCCGCCCTGACGATTTGATTGGTATGATCAGTTCTCTGCCAGGCATTGAAGCTTCTCAATGAACAATGAAGTCCAGACCGAATTTCCCGACCTCAAAGTTTGTGGGCAGGTTTAAATTCGGGCTGGCTTCCAGGCTAGGAGGCCCCTGGCCTGACTCATAACTTTACTCATGAGACTTAAAAAAAAAAAAAAAAAGTTTAGTGAAAAAACGGACAAACCTGACGAAGTGATAAAACAAAACAAAAATAAGTCTACAACTCTCATCACATAAACCGGACGTAAACACTGGCCCTAGTAGCCTCCATGGCTAGGATAAGATTCACTTCTGAGTTACCTCATAATAGTTCTTCATAATACTCAGACCGAAGAAGAGCATCACAGGAGAGAAGGAACTTCTACCATAAGGCCAGTACCCTTATTAGTGCCTCTATTGCTAAAGAGAAGTTTCCCCTTGTCCTTGTCCCAGTCAGATGGATGGCCATTTTGTACTCTGTGCTTGGCATGTTCCCTCCTCTCTCTTTCTCAATAAACTCTGTCGGGGGTGCAGGAAAAGATGTCTGCCGAGTGTCATCCTCGCTGGGGGATTTATGCGTGTATTAACCTGCCATAGTGGGGGCTGTCATGTAAGAAATGCTGCTGAAGTTGCGCTATCTCTTAGCATGTGTGTGTGTGTGTGTGTGTGTGTGTGTGTGTGTGTGATATGATATTCAGACACACACACTGTAGGTTGTCATAACTCAGGATATTAGGCAGCTGCTGTTGTCCAACTTGCCAAAGTGAGCTGCCCCATGCAGTACTGTATGCTGAGAGTCTAAAACTGGAGTGTGATCCCAGAGTCCTTCATTGGACTTCACTTTGAAGTCCTGTGGAGTCCTGTGTCCTCTGAAGTCCTGTTGAGTTTTGGACTGTCATGTCGAGCAGACCCACACAGGCTTCAGTGGATTTATACTGTACACAGCGTGAAACAGTAACATGACAACATTATGGTGCTGTAGTCTGAAGCTCTGGAGACAAAGCACCAGACTAAACTGGACTGAGGACCACTGATGGAAATGGGGCATGGACGTCCTAAGAATATGACCCACATTGTGTATGTATTGACAAGCAGTATATTATCGTAACACCCCCAATTATCACCACTTTTGTTCAGAAATTCTAAAACAACAATGTTTTTTAACACTTCAAAATAACATTTACTAAATGAACCTTACATTTTCAGTAGCCATAGATGTGTAGATTTGAACAAAAATCTGTTTTGGTTCTCAACGGGAGATTTACTGCCTGAAATATCCGACATTTTGTTTACCACGCCGAGTTATAGTGCTGACCTGATAGGTTACCATTTACACCGCTTTCAACGCACATGAACGGTGTTAGGACCGGTGAATTCTCGGCCATGAAATTAAAATTCCACTCGAGCTCCAAGCTGTTGTGTATACAGCCTTACAACACTGCTTTACAGCTCTTCGGTCACGGTAAAATGTAACTTTTGGTACATAGCTAATTTAGATACACCCATGGTGTGGGTGGTTACGCTTCTTTTTAGGAGTCCGCTGTCTTGGTTTGTATTGAAAATGGATATTAAGTGACACATACACGCCAAAGACGGTGGAAATACGGACCACGGGTAATAGGGGGAGAGTCCGAGCAAATCATCATTTTTCCACACACATATCATTTCACATTTAATTTCTCTATGTGTGTGTGTGTGTGTGTGTGAGAGAGAGAGAGAGTATGTTTCATCTACCCTGTGTGTGCATGCCTGATTAAGCGCTCATGTGTGTGTGTGTGTGCTAGTGTGTGTGTGTGTGTTGTGTGTGTGTGCGCTCATGTCTGTGTGTGCGCTCATGTGTTTGTGTGTGTGTGCATGTCATCTCTACTGATATGTGACTTGCACATAGAGCCCAGCATCTCTGAGAGCTGTAAGTGCAGGCGGTGTCAGGCGTGAAAGGGGGTGATGACACGGCACACTCATACACACACACACTCATGTCTATCAAGTGAGTCATGCGGCCATCCCCTCAGATCAGTTAGTCAGCCATCAGAGAGAAAAGAGGTCTTAGATGTCCTCATCCTCTTGTCCTGCACAGCACTGCTTTACTGTGTGTGTGTGTGTGTGTGTGTGTGTGTGTGTGCGTGTCTGTGTGTGTGTGCATGCAGGCGTGTGCATGCATGCGTGTGCGTGTCTGTGTCAGTGTGTGTGTGTGTGTGTGCATGCATGTGCGTGTCTGTGAAGGGAGTGTGAAAAAGAACTCCCCTCTGCCTCTCTCTGTTTCTCTCTCTGGGTCTGTGTGTGTGTGTGTCTCTCTGGGTCTGTGTGTGTGTGTGTGTGTGTGTGTGTGTGTGTGTGTGTGTTGTGTGTGTGTGTGTGTGTGTGAGAGAGAGAGAGAGAGAGAGAGAGTTAGACAGAGAGGGGAAAAAAGAGAGGCAAACATGCGAGCGGGCAGACAGACAGACAGACAGACAGACAGATGGTCTGTAGGAAAAAGGTTTCTCTGTGTCATCGTTCTCTGTCATCCTCCTCATCCTGAGGGCCGTCACTGGCAGGACTCAAGGGGAGGTGGAGGCCATTCCAGTCCGCCCGTGACCATGAGGGGAGTTCCTTTCATGATTAGACTGGCTCCTGCCTCTTCTCTGAGTTTTCATGGAGTGGACTGACAATGTGTGTGTTTGTGTTTGTATGTGTAGGTGTTTGTGTATGCTGTGTGTGTGTATGTGCATGTATTTGTTTGTTTTTAATTTTGACGAGTGAATTCATTTTGTGAATACCTCACAAAAATACACACAGAAATACAAATAACCCCCCCACACACACACACACACACACACACACACACACACACACATCTTCCATCCAGGCCTTGTCTGAGTGTGTGAGCCCCCCAGCCCCAGTCCTCCATCTGCTGCCCCCAGGCATTAGCCCCCCTCCATGAGGTCAAACTCCCTATTATTCCCGGGATTCAAGATCATCAGCTGTTTGCTTTCCCTGCTGCGATGTAATATTTAAATCAATTCCACTTTTTCCTACCATTCTCTTTCTCTTTCTCTTTTCTTTTCTTCTCTTTTTCTGACTCTGTCTCCTCTTCGTTTCTCTCATCACTTCTATTTCTTTTCTCTGTCTGTCTGTCTTTGAATCTTCTCAGACTCGAATTACACAACTCAGTGATTGTGCTGTTAAACATAATGACTCGAGTCCATTTTAGCACTCAGGTTATTAATCCCTCCAACACACACACACACACACACACACACACACACACACACACACACACACACACACACACACACACACACCATTTTCGGCCCGCAGGTAATTATGATTCCCATTCACAGGCTGTGCTTATGGGGGAGTTTATGAAGTGGGCATCCTCTATGTGTGCGCGTCCACTGCCATCTCCCCAGATGAGACGCGGTCATTTAGCTTTTGGAGCGTGATGATGAGTTATCCATCACCATGACTGATACGGGTCATATCCGCCATTGTCCCTGAGCCAGTCACTCCGGTGAGACTAGGAGGGGTCGGTGGCAGACATGGGATTGGACTGTGTTTGTGTGTCGGTGTGTATGTGTGTGTGTTACAGTCATAAGAAGGAGCCCAGTCCAATGGGCCATGACGACTATAGGACATTGTCCTGACAGCTGAGGAGAATGAGTGTTCTTTATGGGTGAACATGTATGCTTCATATGTGAGTGAATGTCCCAAGACAGTCTGTGTGTGTGTGTGTGTGTGTGTGTGTGTGTGTGTGTGTGTGTGTGTGTGTGTGTGTGTGTGTGTGTGTGTGTGTGTGTGTGTGTGTGTGTGTGTGTGTGTATCTCCTTGTCTGCTCAATTTCCTCATGTGGCATTACTTAGACATATTGGGACTGTTCCCGCCTATCAGCAAACATACATGAGTCACTTCCAAGGGTGAGGCGTCCTCTCGTGCTTTGCCCCACAGGATCATAGGGGAACATGGCGGCAGACGCTGAGAGCCTCTGAGTGCTGTTGAGGTTCATTAGCTTCCTTTTGCAATCTCCGCCATCCTGCCTCAGCCCCCCTTTTCTCTCTCTTTCTCTCCGGTGTCCTCGATGAATGTGTGCGTCATGTATGACCTCCACATACACGCACATACACACACACACACACACACACACACAGACACACACACACACACAGAGAGACACACACACACACACACACACACAAATATGGGCACATGGACAGGCTAAGACACACACACTCACACGCATGCAGGCACACACAGTTTGCTGACGTCAGCCCTCACTTATGACAGCCATTTGAGTGCTACTGAAGAGTTATGGCTGACTCCACTCCTTTCTTCGTCCCCTCCATCCCCTGCTTTCCACTCCTCCCCTCTCTTAGTCTCTCACTCTGTTTCTTTTATCATCACTCCTCCTTTACCTTTCTCTCCTTTCATCTCCCTTTCCCCCACGTGTTTCCTCTCTCCTCCTCTCCTCCTTAATCTCCTGTCTTCCTCTTTCCTCTCCTCCTTAATCTCTCCTGTCTTCTCCCTCCTCCTCTCCTCCTCCTCTCCTCCCTTAATCTCTCCTGTCTTCCTCTTTCCTCTCCTCCCTTAATCTCTCCTGTCTTCTCCCCTCCTCCTCTCCTCCCTTAATCTCTCCTGTCTTCCTCTTTCCTCTCCTCCCTTAATCT
>NC_063199.1:18965122-18982622 GCF_017589495.1 Alosa alosa
AGGAGGAGGAAGAGGGAGGTCGCAAGAGGAGGAGTAGAAGGGGGAGGGAAAGGAGGATGAAGATGAGGAGGAGGAGGAGGGTTGGGGGGGGGGCAGGAGGAGGAGGAAGAGGAGGGGGGAGGAGGAAAATGAGAAAAAGATAGGGAAGGAGTTGGAGGAGGAGGTAGAGGTGGGGGAAAGGGAGGAAGGAGGTGGAGGAGGAGGAGGAGGAAAGAGGAGGGGGCAGGGGGAGGAGGAGGCATAATGAAATCGATAATGGATAGTATTCAAGGCCAACTTGAAAACAAAGTTGAAGTTTAGAGATTAGCAAATAACTGAAGTTTTGTGCATTGATACACAACACAAAAGCTTTTACGGGCTACGATCCAAATAGATCCTAATCACTCAGATAATGTTTACATTTTTCATTGACATAGACGGTGGTAATTTGGCAGACACGTCTAGCCAAAGTGAATTACGACATTAATGCAAGGCAGTAATGGAGACAATGTCGATTTAAGTGCTCCAAAATGTAGTTTCCATTAACCAACCAAATAGATGTGGAAAGTACGGCGAGGCTGGCCAGCCAGACGTCCACAACAGGTAAGGACCATGAGGAGTCCAAATAACTGCCAGCTGAGAAATGTACACTCTTAAAACAACATAAAGATGTGTTAAAAACAACACAAGCTGTGATGTTTTCAAGTGGTGTTGTTTTCAATGCAAGTTGTGTTATTTTCAACACACACTATGTAGGATTACACTCTTGAAATAAATAACAAAAGCAATGTGTTGAAAACAACACAAACTGTGTTGTTCCTATCTGGACATAGAGATGTGTGAGATATGAGATATGCTTTCACCCTCAGGCATTGTACAGTCTGCAATTGGTAGTTGGGAAATGTATGTTTTCACCCTAAGGAATCATACACTCAGCTGCAATTGATATAAGTCTCCGTGTGGCATAACCAAAGCAGATGTATTGCAGATGACTGATGTGAGCGGATCATTGAGGATCGTGGCAAAATGGTATGAGTGTATCAGAGCTAATTTGTTAGCTGTTGCTTTAGGCACTTGAGATAAATTATGTGAGGAGATTATGAATGCTGAACATGATGGGGTTACAGATTGTCAGTGTATGCATGTGTGGGTGCAGATTAGTCAGTGTGTTGCTTGTGCAATTGCCATCAAACTGTGCGAGTTTTTCCTGGGGAAAATCTACGTCCATACAGAATCTGGGAAAATATCTACAGCACACAGCCCACCTCTCCTTTTCTTTGAGAAAAAAGGTGTTTTTTAAAGGTATACTATCCAATATTTCCACCTTAATATAACATTTACGAAGTCAATTTGATGGTAACCGAACTTGTAATAGGGGGAATCGTTCCCTTAGCATAGCCATACAACATAACCGTAACGAGTTGCTAATGAGAACCAGCCATGCGACTTTAAGAATAGTCGACCCGAAGACATCTCGCGGGAATTGTGAAACATTACAGTACATTGTCAGTAGATACAGCTCTTAGGAGATAGTTTTTGCCTGTTGTTAAACCTTCACCACAACAAAAGCATTTTCATTGTGTACAGGGGGAACAAGCGGAAAAGTCTGCTAATTACAAATATATCACGACTCTAGGGGGAGCTCTACAGTCATCAAAAATACCTGAAACTGCAACCTAAAGTAATGTAGAACTTACAGTAGGCATTAGGGAGATTCAACTTCATGTAGCCGCCTGCAGCCATCTTACTGTAAGCTGACTGCATAGCGTGATTATTTCTGAGATTCTGATACGTTTTTAACCATGACGTATGCACAATTCCGGTTTGAAAATGTATCAGAATTTCAGAAATAATCACGTTATGCAATCAGCTTACAGTAAGATGGCTGCAGGCGGCTACATGAAGTCGAATCCCCCTAATGTGATGCCTTCTTGCTTGGCGGGTGTATGGGGTATGTCCGGCATTTGCTCTGTGTGCATTACGGTTAACTGTGTATTACTGTAATGGTGAAGGACCTTGAGGAAAATAAGGATGGTCATCTCTTTCCCACTTTCTCTGTCTCTCTCTCTTTCTCTCATTAGTTTCTCTTCCTCACTGTCAACCATCTTTCTTTCTCTCTCTCTCTCACTCTCTCACACACACAACACACACACTGCTTCTCTCTTTCTTTCATTCACCCCTAGCTTTGTTGCCTCATTCAAACATTTTCATGTCAATAAGTCCAAGCAGTTGGCTCGGCCTTGATGAGATCTGCGCAGCCATATGTGTGTAATCTGTATTGGAGTGTGAAGTGAGCACAGTATTTTTCTTGTGTGTGTGTGTGTGTGTGTGTGTGTGTGTGTGTGTGTGTGTGTGTGTAATGTACCATCTGTGCAGCACTTTGTTTTTCTTTCAGTATGCAACACTGTTGAATGAGTGCATTCAAATAACAAGTTTACAGCAGATTGTCTGATACCTGGAGCCTAATTTACGCTCCATTGCCTGGGCCTCAGCCAGCTGGCCTGCTATCTCTGTGTTTCATAAGCAAGTGTTCACACTGCCTCCAGGATCAAATATTCTAGAGATGGCTTTACACCTGGACAAAGTGACACAACCAACAAGCACTAATTCTTATGAGCTCAAATTTCCTCAATTCCCAAATGGTGAGGGTAACAACGGGATGTTTCGATACCTCTGAGAGGTCACCTGAAGATTCTTGGAAAGAACGAGTAGGATATCTGACCCTGGCATCACAGGTAGAGTTCACCTCCTCTGTTGTACGATCCCCAGCCTGAGTTCAACAAAAGACATTGACCATTGGGGAATATGAGACTTCTATGGGTCCTGTACTAGTTTTGTTATACACCTTGTAAATGCTTTGACAATATGAGTAGGCCCTACTGAAATTTGTCAGGCCAGCGCCGCAGCTTTTTTGAAACTGTAATTGAGATTGAGAATGAGAGTGCAGAGGTCCTCCAGAGAGCCGCTGGGAATGACGGCCGGGAGGGAGGGAGAGATCCAGTTTGTGTGCTGACTGCTGCCCCTGCGTGTTGCACTGAATCCCAGTCATGCCTCATTTGATCTGTTTGACCAGTGTAGCGCGGCAAAGTGCAGCGCTCTAGAAGAATGTCTCTCTCTCTCTCTCTCTCTCTCTCTCTCTCTCGCTCGTGCTTGCTCATTAAAAGCACAACAACTCGAAGACTTAACTGGGTGAATAAGACTTAACATAACCAAATACGTGTCCTCTCTGCTCTGAGAGATTACTCTATAGTTGAAGGCCACATGAGAGTGGACGGCTTGTTTGGGTGGTAGGGGTTTCGTCATCAGTGCCCTGCTCTCAGTAGCTGCACAGGAGGCTAATCTAATCAGGGAGTCTGCCACAACATCAGCCCGAGTCCTCACTGAACAACACAAATACTCTCTTTCACTTCTGTCTCTCTCTCTCTCTCTCTCTCTCTCTCATGCACGCTTGTGTCACACACATAGACATGTGCACAACACACATACATAGGCACACACACACACACACACACACACACACACACACACACTCACACACACACACACACACACACACACACACACACACACACAGATTTGTGAAAACACCCCAAAACACCTCCCCTCATGCCAGTGGACACACTTCCACAGTAATAACACCAGTCTAGTGGTCCATCCTCTGGAGTCTCTACCCTCTTTGCTTGCCCATGTGAGCTCACGTTAAACCTTGTATCTGACTGTTGCGTGCCCAGTTTCTCACAGGGCTGTGTCAAACTAGCGTAGGCTACTGTGTGAACGAGCATTCAGCACGGAGCCGTAGGTGGATGGTGTGTTGGTGTGGGTGGTGTGTTGGTGTGGGTGGTGGTTTGAGTGGTTTACACACAGTAATGTCAAAGACTCTTTTCTCTCTCATGGTGCCTCATTGTTATCACTTTCAATTTATCTCTACCCAACACTACCCATTCTCTCTCTCTCTTTCTCTCTCTCTCTCTCTCCATTATTGCATTCTCTCTTTCTTTCCCTCCACATGATCACATTGCTTTCCTCTTCTCTCATGTCCATTTCTGTGTTCCATTTTTCTTCTCTACGTTCGTCCATGGCTCTCTCTGTCTCACCCCTGTGTGTGTGTGTGTGTGTGTGTGTGTGTGTGTGTGTGTGTGTGTGTGTGTGTGTGTGTGTGTGTGTGTGTGTGTGTGTGTGTGTGTGTGTGGTCTCAGCGTTTCCTCCCCAGTGTTCTCTCGCGCGCTCACGCTCACCCGTTTATTATTCTGTGACCAGCGCTGTTTTCCTTCCTCGCCTCTGTGTTCTAACACAGGAATTAATTCATATATTTTGCTGGGCTAGTGAGGGATTTAGTGTGTGTGTGTGATAGACAGAAAAAGAGAGTGTGATACAAAAGATAAGAGAGAGCGAACGAGAGAACGTGAGAGATAGTGTGTGTGTGTGTGTGTGTGTGTGTAGAGTGCATGATTAAAGCCCAAAGAGGTGTAAAAAGCATTCGCAAAGGGCACTGTGATGAGAGCTGTTTTGGGCCAGCGGTGACCCGTGTGTGTGTGTGTGTGTGTGTGTGTGTGTGTGTATGTGTGTGTGTGTGTGCGTGTGTGTGTGTGTGTGTATGTGTGTGTGTGTACATATGTGTGTGCTGGTCTCTTTGTAAATAATTCATTGCCGGTGTTTTAATCTGATTCTGATGTCTCTCTAATAACCCTGTTTGCCACAAACAAACATCAAGAGACCCATAAGGTTGCACTGAGAAGCAGGCCTGATCTATGATCTAAACACATCTCTGCCCCCAGATCAGAGCCAGATTAGGGCCAGACTGGGGCCAGGGCTGGGGAACAATGCCTCAGGCTGAGGTTATGTTGCTGAGCAGCTGAGGCCAAAGGCCCATCCTCACTGCTAATGATAATCATGAAGACAATTGTACGTGTAACTCATATATGAGTGTTCGCATGGACCAACGGTAAGGATAAGGATAAGGATATTCTTAAAGTTCATTGATGTGATGCCTGAAATCCAATGGATTCTGATTGGCTCTCAGCATTTTCTTCATTCACAGAATGACTCTGAGAGTGATCCCAAATGATGTAGTTTGTTTGTGTCGTTGCCTCACTGCTAGCTAGCACGATATTGAAAACTGTAGTTTGCTTGTGTCGTTGCCTCGCTGCTAGCTAGCACGATATTGAAAACTGTAGTTTTTATCGTTGGCCGTGTGGATGGCCCCTAATACAGCTTAACGTTCGGTAGGGCCCAGTCATACTGATGAGGCGTTCGGTAGAGCCCAGTCATACTGATGAGCCCTGGCATTCACCCTGAGGGCATTCACCCTGAGGGCATTCACCCTGAGGGCATTCACCTCTCCCACCTGTGCTATTCCATCCATCCATCCATCCATCTCTCTGTTCCTTTGCTCTCTTTCCGTCTCCATCTCCACCCTTTCACCAGATAGCATGTCCTTCACTCTGCCCATACTGTGCAGTCCCTGACTCCTTCTGCCCATACTGTGCAGTCCCTGACTCCTTCACTCTGCCCATACTGTGCAGTCCCTGACTCCTTCACTCTGTCCATACTGTGCAGTCCCTAAGTATTTATTTTGTGGCCTACATACCTGTCTGCACTTCACTCTTTCTAAGTACAACCTCTATACCTCTCAGTTCATATCTTCATATCATATGTCCTCTACATCTGTCATATATCTCTATTCGCTGCCCTCTCGATGATGAGTTGCCTCCGTTTTCTCCGCACCTCTGTTATGTCTGCACCATGCATCTCCCCAGTATGTATTTTCTGCTCTCCATACATATACCTCACTCTTTCTTCCTCTCACCACACATTCGTCTCTTTTCAGTAGTTCTCTCTATCCCTCCCTGCTTTTGCTGTATTCATAATCAGATGACAAATCAAATGAAATGTTCCTCTCATGCTTACAGAAGCCATCTTTTTTCCCACCATGGCGTCTCTGAGTGTAGGCTACAGTATGTAAAATGCCTCAACAGCTTAGAATGCAAATAGATTGAACGGACTGGCTCCTCTGCAGCCTCTCTCTAATGTTCTCTTCTGCATCATTCCGGCGCACCTTTCCCACGTTCTACTGCACCCTTCCGTTTGAAGTGTTTTCGATTTCTCCACCACTCCTGCTACTTCCTCTTGGTCCCTCTGATGCATTTGTAATAGGATTCTTCCTTGAAGAAAAAAAAGCTCCATCCTATAGCTGAAGCCAGTTCCCATGTGCTAAGTAATCAAGTAATTATTTAACGTGATTTAGTCATTAGGGTAAACATGGGCTGTGTTTTGAGTATCACAGGTCGGCTGCATGTAGTGCCATGCAATCCAATGTCAAATGGATTCCGACCAAAGGGCTAATGTCAGATGCATTAACCATACTGGAATTAAGTAATTGTATTGAAGTGCGAAAAAGGAAAAGCAATTTGGTCAGGCTGCATCCCAGCACATTTGTAGTCGTGTGTGTGTGTGTGTGTGTGTGTGTGTGTGTGTGTGTGTGTGTGTGTGTGTGTGTTGGGTCGGGCTACACTCTCTCTACACTCTAGTCTGCTGAAGAGAGCCTCAGTGTCTCCACTGCATTACTTTTAAATAGTGGTTTAATAAGGACACAAGTGCATCTCTGAAAGTGATGGGGCTAGGCGTGGCTGACTAGAGATGATTATGATGATGATGATGATGATGATGATGATGATGATGATGATGATGATGGTGATGATGATGATGATGATGGTGATGATGATGATGGCGATGATGATGATGATGATGTGATGATGATGGTGATGAGGATGATGATGGTGAAGATCATGATGATGATGATGATGATGATGATGATGGTGATGATGATCAGACCACATTGATCATCATGATCATCACCATCATCATCATCACTCTGAAGAGATGCAGTGGTGTTTTTTTTTCTTTCTTTCAGCATCCTGAAGCTGTCTGGACGAGCATGTGCAACATTACCGGGAAAGAGCTTGTGACAAGCTGAGGAAGTTGAAACAATTTCTCTAAAATAAATTGACACAACTGTACTGTATGTTACTATACTGCACCTCTGTCCGTGCTATACCCTCGTATGGCAATAAATGTGACAGTGTTCTTGCCTCAAGCTGAAGTTTGGTCACTACCAAACTTAAAAACGAACTGTGCAGTCTCCTTTCAAAAGCATTCAACAAATCCGTTTTAAGTAATGTAGCGGGAATTAAAAAATGGCTAAATGTAATAGCAGATTATGATGTCAGGAGCATGTGTTTGCGAGACTGAGGTGCACTCGGACGGAGCCGTGTTTGACGAGCCCCTCACTTCACGATCCGATGTCTCACAAGGCGAGAAATTAAACAGACTTTCATTAACTCCACTGAGATGGGAAAAAACATTCCCCGACAGGAACGCTAGACAGCAGCTTGGCCGAATAATTAATTGAACAAGGCAATGTAACACCCTGCACATGTTTACTTGTAAGAAGTCTGTGGGGGGTGAAGGGCGGTGTTGGGTGAGGAGGGCTGTTTGATCTGAAATGTGAATCGATAATTTCAGGCACATTTTAATTAAGAACAAGACTGACTCAAAATGCCTTGCGGCTACTGTTGAGTTGAAGTAATGGGAGCAGCAGGAATCTAAGTAGCTTGTTGACTACTGGGAAATGGGTGGGTGCTGAGTCCAAATGACAGTGTGACTAGTGAACTGCTCATACATAACGTTAGCAGTTAGCTATGCTATGCATGCTAGGACCACTGTGTTGATGGATTTTAGTCATGGTGCCACAGTGCTAAGACAGGCTTACAGAACCTGGAGGTGAGGACTGCTTGAGTGATGTGTTGTGATGTTTGAAAATCCTGTGGTGTGCCCATTACAAATAACAGCCCACCCCAACACACACACACACACACAGACACACACAGAGAGAGAGACAGACACATATCACACACACATACACTGTCTGTATGGGATGTTTGGGTCACCTCAGTCGCTCTGTCTGGCTCTTCCCTGTGTGCCCTCTCTTGGCTGGGCTACTTGGGTGCTGACAGGTGAAGGATGAGGTCAGGGTCAGGGGGGATAGGCTCTGGGATATGCTGAGCTCTTGGGGACCCAGCCGGGATAAAACGGCCCGTGCTGATGTCACAGGTTAGAGATGCGGTGTGTCATGACACACTGGCTTAGTTTGAGGCCATGCTCTGCTTATCATCTAGGCTTCTTGGCACACACACACACACACACACACACACACACTTACACACACACACACACACACACACACACACACACACACTCAATCTGGCAGTCACACACACACACACACACACACACACACAGACACACACACACACCCTCACAGAGAGATGTGTGTGTGTACACACTCACACACACATACACAAACATTCACACTCACTCTCACACAAATGCACACATTCACACAGATTCAGTCTCTCTCTCAAAAACAAAACCAACACACAGCAATCAAAAGGCAGGGAGACAGACCCGTGTGTGTGTGTGTATTGTGATCTGAGGTCTGTGAGGTTCACCTGTCACACTCCAGTTCTCTCTAAGGTGTGGGATTACATAGCAACAACGCCAGACCCAGCTTGGCATCAGGTAAACAGGGAGAAAGAAGCTAAACTAATTACTGTAAAACCTCTACAGGGGAAAAACACAAGAGTCCCAATCCCATTAAAGAGGAATACAATTAGCTTCCCTTTGTTTCGCTTCAGAAAATTTCCATTTGAGAAAGAGAGACTGGTGATATTGGAGATGAAGTCTGTGTTCTGTTCTGTGTATCAGTGCTGCTACTGCTGCTGTTGATGCAGTCAGATCAGCTGGATTCATCAAAGAGTCTTCCAGTGCAAGGCATTACAGTGAAAAGTGCCCTGAGTGATTCATTTACCCGGATGCTTCATTAGGCTCAGTTTCAACTTCATGGAAGACATCCTCTCCTTTCCTCACAGGGTGAAGGCCTTAATTGAAAGCAGAGCAGGATTCCAGCATCTTTATGGTAATGTTTAGTAGCATTTTTTATTGGTGGGTGTTCTTTTTCCCCCCAGACTATTCTTGAATTGTAATGCTCTTTTTCAGTTCACTGCTTTTTCTCTTTTACACACACTCTCTCACCAATTCTTATACTCTTTCTTTACCTCCTTCATATTTTCTTTCACCCTCCTTCCTCTCTTTCATAGGCAGCATTAAAGTCCAATTCTACTCTGAAGTGTACGAAGCAAGCTGATCTTTCACCAGGCACGCCCGCCTCTCACTCCTAAGCTGCAACACTCTCTTTCTTGCCTTGAAGTGCGACGAGGGAAAAAACTCTGCATGGACGTCACACTGCTGAAAATGTGAAAACTCTCCACCTGTTAGGGACACACTGGTCTGGTGTTCAATGACAAAACCTTGGGTGGGGTGGGGTTACTGTGGAGGGGCAGGGGGTGTAGTAGAGGAAAGAGGTGGGGAGGGGGGGGGGGTGGAGTAACGGCTGACTAGGCTGGTGAGGCATAGAATGGAATGAAAAGGAACCCTTCACCAGACAGCTCACCCCTGGTCCGTATCGCATTCCCTTTTATGCTCAAAGGGGGTTTGATGTTCGTGGGGATTCACATGGATCAGTGCAATCTCTGTCTCCGGTATTAATATTTCACAGGCTACACACACACACACATGCACAACATATACACTGTCACACACACATACACTCACACACAAGCACACAGCAACCTAAGGCATTCAGCAGGCCTTGCACACAGAAGAAATGAAATCCCTGCAACTTTGCCAGGCTGGGTGTCCCATGGAGTCATGTAAAAATAGGAGCGTATCCCTTTGGCTCTTCCTAGCAATGTGCAGTGGTAAAAGACTTTATGGTTTTGAAATACATAAATTATAGATATTTTTATGAAACTACTGTCTGGATGGTGGTGCAAGTCTGAAATACTGATTATTTCTAGGGTTCTCCCATGTGACGTCCAAACTTCCATAGGCAGACACAGCGATCCTACTGGGGGAGTGTGTGTCAACCTCCAGACATCGCCTGAGCCCGGAGGAGCACATTAGCGTGTTATTAGCCCTGTGACCACTGGGTCCTGTCTGTGTCGCCACAGTGACGTTGATGACCAGTGCATTACGTGTCAAAGCACACAGGTCTTCCCACCCTCTCTTCCCCCCTCTTTCTCCTCTCCCATCTTTTCTTTTCTCTCCTCCACTCCTCTTCTCCATTCGTCATTCCTCTCCTATCCTCCACTCCTTCTCTGGTCCCCTCTACCATCCTCACGTATGATTTAACCATGTAGTGCACTCATTATATCAGTGTGTGTATAGTAACCATGTAGTGCACTCATTATATCAGTGTGTGTGCACACTAACCATGTAGTGCACTCATTATATCAGTGTGTGCACACTAACCATTTAGTGCACTCATTATATCAGTGTATGCACACTAACCATGTAGTGCACTCATTATATCAGTGTATGCACACTTACCATGTAGTGCACTCATTATATCAGTGTTTGCATAGTAACCATGTGGTGCACTCATTATATCAGTGTATGCACAGTAACCATGTAGTGCACTCATTATATCAGTGTATGCACACTAACCATGTAGTACACTCATTATATCAGTGTGTGCACACTAACCATGTAGTGCACTCATTATATCAGTGTGTGTATAGTAACCATGTGGTGCACTCATTATATCAGTGTGTGCACACTAACCATGTAGTGCACTCATTATATCAGTGTGTGCACACTAACCATGTAGTGCACTCATTATATCAGTGTGTGCACACTAACCATGTAGTGCACTCATTATATCAGTGTGTGCACACTAACCATGTAGTGCACTCATTATATCAGTGTGTGCACACTAACCATGTAGTGCACTCATTATATCAGTGTGTGTATAGTAACCATGTGGTGCACTCATTATATCAGTGTGTGCACACTAACCATGTAGTGCACTCATTATATCAGTGTGTGTATAGTAACCATGTAGTGCACTCATTATATCAGTGTGTGCACACTAACCATGTAGTGCACTCATTATATCAGTGTGTGTGCTCCCCTCCAGTCCCCTTCAGTTTTCTTCTCTTCTCTCCTCCTCTTCTCCCTAACTCTATACCTCTCTCCCTGTCTTTTCTTCTGCCCTCTATTCTCCCTCATCCCCTACTCTTCTCCTCTTCTCTCCTCTCTTCATTCCTGCCCTCTTCTCCTCCGGCTCTCTCCTTCCCTCTTTTCTCTTCCTCCCCTCTTCTCCCTTCTCTTCTCCTCTCTTACCCTGATTTACTCTCTCCTGTTTTTTCATTTCCTCCTCTCTTCCTCCCACCCTTCTTTTCTTCTCTCTTCATTGATTTACTCTGTTTCCTTCTTCGCTCCTCCCCTTTTCATCTCTCTCTCTCCCACCATTCTCTCTGTCCCCAGCTCTCCCTGTTTGCCCCCCCTCTTTCCCTCTCTCTCCCTCTCTCTCCCTCTCTCTCTCTCCCTCTCTCTGTCTCTCTCCACAGCTGGCCTTTAATCTGTCCACTCTTACTGATTTGAGGGCAATTAGGCAGATCAAACACCTCTGGCGGGATCAAGCAGGTGTCAATCCATCAGCAGCAGGGGGGACTCCAGGGGGGCAGGGGGGTGTGCCTCCTCTTAGTGGTGGCATCTGAGAGCATTCTCTTACCCCTGGCATTCTCTCTCAACCTGCACCTCTGCCTGGTGAGAGCCGGTCTCCCCCTCTAAAATCTCTCTCTCTCTCTCTCTCTCTCTCTCTCTCTGTGATGTTTCTTTTTAATTTATAACTTGTATGTGTTTTTAACAATGTTTTTATTGTGTAGTGGTTAAACACCTGATATTGTTTCAATAAAGGAGTGTTAAGCCTCTCTTTCTCTCTCTCTCTCTATCTATCTCTCCTTTCTCTCTCTCCCTATCCCTCTCTCTCGATGGCTGACTGGCCGGCCCCATCTCATCTCCCTCTCTGTCGGGGATTAGGGAACTAATCCCTGGCCTGATTTAGTCGTCCCCTTCTCTGTCTGTCAGAGCTAGCCATCGCTCTTGTTTGTCTGACTGAGACATATCCCATGCGCTAGCCTAATGAGGATGCCAGCAGGACCGTATTTGTGTGTGTGTGTGTGTGTGTGTGTGTGTGTGTGTGTAGGGATAGATAGACAGAGAGAATGTGTTAAGTATAATTTGACGATACACAGTTTGTGAAGTGTTTGTGTTATAAATAGGTAAATGGAGTGATGTGTGTGTAGAGAGAGTGTGTGAGAGAGGGAGGGAGAGATAATTTGTAAATTATAATTTGACAATACACAGTTTGTGAAGTGCACTTTGAATTGGACTGTTTGTGTTATACATAGGTAAATTGAGTGCTGTCTGTGTGTGTCTGTGTGTGTGTGTGTGTGTGTGTGTGTGTGTGTGTGTGTGTGTGTGTGTGTGTGAGAGAGAGAGAGATGCACAGAATAACTTGTAGACTAAAATATGAACTGTGAGTTTGTGCAGGTGGTAATTTGACAGTGTGTAGGCTGTGAAGTGCACTTTGAATTTGAATGTAGGCAAAGCATTTGAATTTTCATTGTGTAATAGTCCATGTGTGCGTGTGTGTGTGTGTGTGTGTGTGTGTATCTGTCTGTCTGTCACCATGTGTGAATGCTTAGGTTGCCCATACGATTTTTTGTCACAATCAGTTCTTCTCTGACAGGCAAACACTTATATAAACACTTATATTAGATAAATGCAGCAAAGAATGTACCCTGCATTGCAAATGAAATATGTGTGTGTGTGTGTGTGTGTGTGTGTGTGTGTGTGTGTGCTGCCATTTGTGTGTGTTGCTGCTTGCCACCTAGGATGCGCCCTCTGATGGGTGTCACAGGCTATCAGCATCCCTGACTGATGCACTGTGCCCCCCACACACACACATCTCCACACCACACACACAGAGTTTCGCAAAGCCACGGCTTGTTTGCGCGTTTCCCCTCCGGGCGTTCGTCTTGAAACTTAATGAGTTTTGCCAAGGACAAGTAGCATGTGTAGGCTGATAATGCCACTCGCTCTCTCTCTCTCTCTCTTTCTCTCTGTGCGTCTCTTTTTGGTCGTGCACCTCCTCTCTCTGCCGCATTTACCATCGTAGGCTACCTACACACACACAGACACACACACACACAGGCTATTTGTAACATTAGTGGATGCTCATGTGCCACTCCAGCATAAAATACAAGAACCCTGAAGGTTGGGGTCCGGGGTCAGAAGGAAAATGCATTATAGGGTCCTTTCATTTAGTCTATGACACATCGTGTGCTGTTCATACTGTAATTTTTTTTGTACACATACAAGACATGCCCACAACTCAGTCATTTTGAATGTGCTTTGACATTTGATAGGTTAAGAGGACGTGTAGTGTCACGCGTGATAAACATGGGTCTAAATGCTACCATAACTCAGCCAAATGAAGAAGATGACTTGCTGTGTTGAGTGCGTTTTGTACAGCGTGCGTACAGTATAGTGCGTGACTTCCAAAAGACAAACAGGCTACACATTAGGCTAGTGTTTCTGGTCAGATTGACAACAGGACAATAGTTGCTCGCAAAGTCTTTATCCGACAAAATTCCGCAATTACTGTCCTAATATGCCGCGTAATGCTCATGCTGATTGATATCGCATGTTGGGGATGAAAAGATGCAATTAGCTCTGCTCAAAGTTAAGACACCCCCTACCCGCTGCCCTGCATCAGGGAGAAGCTGAGTGCATGACGCTGATGAGCCCTCATACAGTCGAAGGCAGTACAGTAAAGCGACCAGGAAGGCTCTCCTCTCAGCTCCTTTCCCTGGCTGGAACCGAGCGTATTTTTTGCACTAGAAAGAGACCATCTGTGTCGGTATGACTTAGGTGCTACTCTGTGACTCCACCCAAATAATGTTGTGAAATACGCAAGCACTTCGCAAACTTGAATGCGAGCTGGCAGGCACCCAAACGCACGCGCGCACAGACACACACACACACACTTTCTGCAGCAGTGTGCAGCCTACGGGACGCTAGCCTCTCTTCCGCGCAGCGCAGACAGTTTTACGCGGTTTGAGAGGGGTGAAGAAATGGTCGACGCAAAAGGTCGGCTGTCTGGAGTGGACTGACTCGGATATTCCCAATATTCCCGCTTCCAATACGTTGGATACACGGTCCTCTGCAGGGTAATAACGCGGAGCTGACCGGTTATCACAAAGTGATTACCAAGAGCTGGGATGCCTTGTCTCTCCAAAGAATGGTAAGGGCTGGCATTTCCTTTCCTATAATGTATCGTCACTACAAGGTAACTTGATTAGGATTATTTTTCACAGTAAAGGCCACTAGGTAGTACAGTAAATCCTTTAAGCCTACATATTGACTCACAATCATGTGTCTATTCTTCAAATCATGTGTCTATTCTTCAAAACCAATTCAGTAAATGTTACACTACAGAAAAGGTGTTTAAAACTGTTATAAGACTGTTAAATTGTAGTAAATAAGAATCCCGAAATTGCTTCTTACTGGAGATATTACTGAAGAAAGTTTCAACAGATTGAGCTCTGATTCCGCGCCTAATTACTTATCGCGGTCTGTTAGAAATAGTTTTACCTACCTGTCTCGTTAAGATAGATAAAGTGGGATAAGACTTGTTATTCAGCAAACAGGTAGTGTTTGCAATAAATGTGTCCATAATGTGATTGATGTCTCTCGCGTTCCGTTCCTGTAGATCATTTCGTATTCCAGAGGCTGTTCCTTCATCGACATAGCAATTCATCTAACTTGCGCGTTTCGAGCACACTCTGGTGTAGGTCTTCGTATGGGGAAAGTGCCATTTTCATACATTTTGGACACTAAGAAGGCAGTGGCATTTTCATACGTTTCGGTCTAAGGATCAAACCAAATGTGGTTGCCTGCGGAACATATCTGAAAAGTGCGCCGAGCGGTGAATGCTCCCGTGGCACTTGCCTACGGCACGTATCCAAAACACATCGCACAATTAACCATAGGCTACGTCCTTTGAGACAGGGAACAAATTCATAGTTTCCAACAGTTATCAGGACCAGTAAAGATAAGGGCCAATAGGAATGTTAACATAAAAGTAATGTTCAGTAGGAATTTATTAAATTCCTCTCACACACCAAGATGTGGGATTATCGCTGTGTATTTAACTCTTGGTCCACTCATGGCTTGTGTTTCCGAGGTTACGGAGGGTTAACTGTCTTTTTCAGTGGGCCGTCACAGCTGACCTCAAGTGTCTCAAACAGTCTTGGCATGGAAAACTACATTTGAGAATAACACCGCTCTAAATATTTGCCTTTTGATTGTAGACTTTCACTGCACGTGGCTTTCTACAAATAAGGTAATCAACCAGCATCCTTGAGTGGTAGAGTCCCGCCCCTGTGTTCCAAGGCCACGTTCAATATGATAATACTTTGGTTTAATAATCAGAACCAGTCAACTGTTCTTTTTAATAATTGTAGAACTCCTCTTGGTTAAAGGAATGGTTATGGTTGAGGGAATGTTCATAGTGATTGAATGTGAGAGGTAGGCTACTGGAGGCATCTGTTCTGACACAAAAGCGCTGGAGCAGGAATATGTGTTGTCACTTGAGTATGTGCTTTTCTCTGCCCCATCTCTTCTAGTGTGTGTTGGAATTCTGCTGAGCCCAGCAGCAGCCAGACCGAGGCTGCCTCGCTACCCGCCCCCATTGGATGAGTACGACATTCCCATAGAGGGGGGGACGGGGAAGCATTTCATGCAGCCTCTGAACTGTCCCTAACCCGTCACCTTTGACCCCTCAGGGGTGAAGCCCTGTCGCCCCACCTCAAGCCGCCACCATGCCGATCATCAGCAATGCCAACCATGACTTCAGCAACCTGTCGCTTAGCGACGACAGCAGCCTGGACCACATCTTCACCGAGATCCCCGAGACGGAGACCATCAGGGCGGAAGTACTACAAAGCCATAAGTTAAGTCCGCCCGGCCCGAGGACCTGCTGTCGGTGGACCCGGCCGTGCAGGCGGTCATCAACGTGGGCGGCAACCGCTACACCTTCCCCTGGAGCACGCTGGAGCAGTTCCCTCTGACGCGGCTGGGCCGCCTGCGCCCGTCCAGCAGCCCCGAGGAGATCGCGGGCGTCTGCGACGACTACGACGAGGCGCGCCGCGAGTTCTTCTTCGACCGCAGCCCGTCGGCGTTCCGCGTCATCCTCAACTTCCTGGCGGCAGGCAAGCTGCGTCTCCTGCGCGAGATGTGCGTGCTCTCGCTGCACGAGGAGCTCACCTACTGGGGCGTGGAGATGGCCTACATGGAGCGCTGCTGCAAGCGCAAGCTCTTCACGCGCATGGAGGAGGTGGCCGAGATGGAGCGCCGCGAGGAGGAGGGGAGGCAGTGGGCCACACAGCAGCGACCCCCGGTGGCCGAGACGCGCTACCGCAAGATGATGGCGAGTCTGCGGGATATGGTGGAGAACCCGCAGTCGGGGCTGCCGGGGAAGATCTTCGCCTGCCTGTCCGTCATCATGGTGGCCATCACCGTCATCAGCCTTTGCATCAGCACCATGCCCGACCTGAGAGAGGAAGAGAACAGGGTGTGTGTGTGTGTGTGTGTGTGTGTGTGTGTGTGTGTGTGTGTGTGTGCGAGCGCTACAACTACAACCACCATAAAGGAGCACCAAGTACATAAATTCAGTTGCCTTCAGACCTTTGTCTACAGACCATTTGTATAAGAAAGAGTCTGACATCATTGATCACTGAAAAAAAAGCATATCTAACTCGATTCAGCTAAAGCCCTTCACTTACCGCTTCTCTTCTATTCTAGCACTACTTCCTGATGGAGCTTGACAAACAGACAGAGAGAGAAAGAGAGAGAGAAAGAGAGAGAGAGAGAGACAGATAGAGAGAGAAAAGAGAGAGAGAGAGAGAGAGAGAGAGAGAGAGAGAGAGAGAGAGAGAGTGTGTGTCCACTGGATGATTGGTTTTGTTTGTGGTTCCTACTCACTGTGGTTGAAGTTGCATATCTGCGCTCATATCCCAGGTGCACTCACACAGTTGCATATACATGGAAACATTTTGCATATGGCAGCACAGGCAGGAGCACTCAGACGCAGCTTTGGACATGTAACCACTGGATGAGGCAAATGTGTTTACTTCAGTGTGAAAGACTGACTGACAGAGATAGTGAGAAATTGGATTGTGTGTTCATGTGTGTGGTGTGATAGTTATTATGTGTGTGAGAGAGAGAATGTGTGTGTGTGTGTGTTTATAAGAGAGAAAAGAGAGAGAGAGAGAGTGTGTGTGTGTGTGAGTGTGTGTGTGTGTGTGTGTGTATGTGTGTGTGTGTCTCTGTCAGTGTGTCGCCCATGCTTTCGTGTAGCAATTGTCAGTCTAGTGGCTTTCTATTCTCTCCTGGAGGTCTCTAAACACCCGAGGGATAATGAGCTAGTTCTGCAGAGTCTATCACAGCGACACCATACGCACACACACACACACACACACACACACACACACACACACACACACATACAGATTCAGACACACAGGGGAGATACAGTAAGAAGTTCACCACGTCC